>NW_027469168.1:0-300000 GCF_051020765.1 Lasioglossum baleicum
TGATCATCTAATTCTAAAGGTACTTTTCATATACGACATAGTTTAGGAAATTGTAAACTTGATATTTTGAAAAAAATAGGATATACCGTAACAGTAAATTACAGTATGCATAAATAGATGGAATACTGGATGAAATGCATACGGAACGTAATCAGGGTTAAGGAAATTAACAACGTCAATACAGTACGCTTGCTCCGATCTGCCGAACGCAACAACAAGACCACGCAGTCGTGTCATTACGGATGCGTAGGTACGTATACAGAGAATCATGTAAAATAATATTGAATTTAACAAAATATTGTCATGAACGTACACTCATCTAATGCCAAGGACACTATAAAATAGAAATTCCATCTTTTAAACTATAAACTGAAATTTTGAAAAAGGTCGAATATATCATAGCCGGAAATTACAGAATGGCTAAATAAATGGGAGACTGTGGAAAAAGTAAGCGGTGCAATATAATGTATACACAAATTAACGAAGGTCATACAGCAGTGTCGTTCCGATCTAGCGAAAGCAACTACAAGAGCACGCCAGTCGTGTCGCTCTGGCAACGTAGGTACTTGTACAGGCAATCATATAGACTTACAATAAGTTAACCAAAATAATGTCATAAACGTAATCTCAACTATACAAAAGTCACTTTTCGTAAGAGATACAATTTTCGTAATAGAAATTTGATAATTTTGAAGCGAATGGAGTATATCGAAACAGTAAGTTACAGAATATAGAAATAAATAGGAAACTGCGAAAGAATACTTACGGTACAATATTCAGGTTAATGAAATTTACAAAGTCCATACACCAGATTCGCTCCGATCTAGCGAACGCAAATACAAGACAATTCCAGTCGTGTCCTTCTAGACGCGTAGGTACGTATGCAGACAATCACATGAAACAAAAATAAGTTATCATTTTATCGCAATAAACGTACACTGAACTAATTTCTAAGACACTTCAATTAAGAAATACAATTTTTTAGTATAAAAATTGAAAGTTTTGAAAAGAGACAATTATCATACAAGTAAACTACAGAATATATAAATAAGTGAAAAACTGCGATACAATGCATACGGTAGAATATCACGTTTTGTGGAAATATCGAAGATCATACATTATTGTCGTTCCCATATACCGAACGCAATTACAGGACATCGCCAGTTGTGTCGCTCCAGCCGCGTTGGTACCTGTGCTGTCAGTCATGCAAAATAACCAAGAATTCATCAAAATAATGTCATAATCTTACACTCAACTAATTCCACAGACATACTTCCTAAGAAATAAAATTCTTTTAACCAGGTATTGAAAATGTTGAAAAACATCGACAATGTCGTAGCAGTAAATTACATACTGTATAAATAAATAGAGAGCTCCGATCGAATGCATGTGGTGCAGTATTAAGGTTAATGAAATTAGCGAAGGCCGTGCCATAGTGTCGCTCCGATCTTTCGTGCGCAACTACAGGACCACTCCGCTCGTGTCGCTCCGACAGCCTAGGTACGTATACCGACAATCATATAAGATAACAATAGGTATAAGAGAATAATGCCATAGACGTACACTCAGCTAACTCCAAATACACTTTTATTAAGGAATACAATTTTTTACAATAAAAATCGGAAATATGGTAAGAAATCCAAAATATCAAAATAGTAAGTTGCAGTAAGTAGACATAAATAGAAAACACCGAAACAATGCAATCGATACAATAACAAGGATATAGAAATTAACAAACTCTATACAGCAGTGTCGCTCCGATCTAGCGAGCATAACTACAGGACCATTCCAGTGGTGTCGTTCCGGAAGCGTAGGTACGTATACAGGCAATCGTTTAAATGAACAGTAAGTTAAACAAAATACGATATAAGCGTTCAATCAACTAATGCAAAAGACACTTTTGCTAGGAATTACAATCTTTTAAACTAAGAATTGACAATATTATAAAAAATTGGAAATATCAAAACAGTAAATTCCTGTATGCATTAATAAATGGGAGACTGGAATAAAATGCATACGGTACAAAGTCAAGGTTACAGTAAATAACAAGGACCATACAGCAGTATCGCTCCGATCTAGTGAATGCAACTACAAGATAACTCCAGCCGTGCCGTTCCGGCAGCGTAGGTACACATATAGACAATTATTCAGAATAACACCAAGTCCAACGTGATATTGTCGTAAACATTCACTGTACTAGTTCGAAGGAACTTTTCCAAAAAAATTTATTTTTAAAACTAAATGTTGGAAATTAGGAGAAAAATCGAAGATAACATAACCGCATATTACAGTATGCACATTACATGCAAAGCTGGAAGAAATGCATAAGTGACGAAATCAAGGTTAAAGAAATTAACCAAGCCCATTCAGTAGCGTCACTCCGATATGGCGTACGCAACTATAAGGCAACTCCCGTCATGTCCCTCAGTCAACGTAGGTAAGTATAGAGACTATTATATAAATAACATCCAGCTAGACAAAGTATTGTCATATACATAACCTCACCTGATTCAAAAGACCCTTTTCGAAAAAAAGACAATTTTCCTAACAAAGAGTTGGACAATTTTGAGGAGAATCGAATATATCGTAACAGTAAGTTTCATTATATAGAAATATGTAGAAAACTGCGAAGGAATGCATAAGGTACAAAATCAAGGATAAAGAAGTTAACAAAAACTATGCAGTAGTTTATCTCGCATCTGCCTACGCAACTGCAAGCCAAATCAGGTCGCCTCGCTCAGGCAGCGTGGGTGCGAAAACAGATAGTCGTGTAATGTAACAATAAGCTTATCAAAATATTGTCATAAATGTAAACTCAGTTTATTACAAAGACACTTTTGCCAAGATATACAGTGTTTAGAATTAAAAATTGGAAATTTGAAATAAAGTTGAAAGTATAATAACAGTAGATTACAGTATGTATAAATAAATAGAAAACATGTAGGGAAAATGCATACAGTACAATACATGGTTAATGAAACTACCAAACACTATACAGCAGTGTCGCTCCGGAAGCGTAGGTACCTGTAAAGACAATCATATAAAATAACAGTATGTTTAATAAAATAATATCATAAACATACACACAAATAATTTCAGGGACACATTTGCTAGAATTACAATTTTTGAAACTAAAAATTGAAAATATTGATAGAGACAGAAAATATCATAATAGAATATCACATTATGTATATATAAATAGAATGCTTAGAGAAAAATGCATGCGGTACTAAATCAAGGCTAAAGAATTTAACGAATATCTTACAGTAGTGGTACTCAGATCTACGAAGTGCAAATGCAAGACAACTCCAGGCGTGTTGATAAGGACGCGTTGTTTCGTATATAGATAATCATATAATATATCATCATAACTTACAATATATTTTCACAAACGTAAACTGAACTAATTTCAAAGGCACTTTTACTGTGGATAATAGTTTATTAAATAAAAAATTGCAAATTTGGAAAAAATTGAAAATATAATAATAGACAATTACATTAGGCATAGATAAATGTATGACTGAAAAAAATGCACTGGGCACAGTATCATGGTTAAAGTAGTTATCGAAGTCCATCCAGTATGCTACTTCGGTCGGCCGTCCGCAACTGCAAGTCCACTTCAGCCGTGTGGGACAACGATCGTAGGTACGCTTAAAGACAATCATATAAGTTAATAAAGAATTTGACAAAATATTGTCATGATCGTACACTCTACTAATGCGAAGGCAATTTTCCTGTGCAGTACAATTTTTTAACTTAAGAATTGGAAATTTTGAAAAAAATCCAAACATCACATCAGTAAATTACAGTATGTATAAATAAATGGCGCACTGGGAAAAAATGACTACGCTACAAATTCAAGTTTAATCAAATTAACGAAGACCATCCGCTAGGGAGGCTCCGATCTGTCGTACACAACGACAAAACCTCGCCGGTCGCGTCGCTCCAGAATCGTAGGTACGGATAGAGATAATACTATAAAATAAGCAGGAACATAACAAAATATTGTCATAACCGTACATTAAACTAATTCCAATGTCACGTTCACTAAGATCTACAATTTTTGAAATTAATGATTAGAAATTATGAAAAAAATCGAAAATATCATCCCAGTATAATACAGTACATATATACATGTGAAAGACTGGGAAAGATCGCATACGGTGCACAGTCAAGGTTGTAGAAAATAACGAACACCATCCAGTAGTGTCGCTTCCATCGTCGTACCGAACTAAAAGGTCAATCCAGCCGTCTCGCTCCGGCGGCATAGCTATGTATACAGACAATCATATAGAATAACAATGAGTTTTATAGCATAATGTCATAAATGTACATTCAACAGTTTCCAAAGGTAATTTTTCAAAGGAAAACAATTTTTCCGATTAAAAATTGAAAATATTAGAGGAAATCGAAATTATCTAAACCGTAAACTACAGTCCGCATAATTTAATGTAGAACTGCGGAAGGGTGCATACTGTACAATACCAAGGTTGGTGGAATAATCGAACATGGTCCAGTAATATCGATCCGATCTACCGATCGCAGCTGCAAGACGACCGCACCTGCATCGATAGGGAAGCGTAGGACGTATACAGAAAATCATACATAACAACAACATATTTAGCATAATACCGCGATACACGTACACTCAACTAATTCCAATGATACTTCATCCTAAAAATAAAATGCTTAATGTTATGAATTGGGAATTACGAAAACGTCGAAATTATCACAATAGTATGTTGCGGTATATAGAAAAAGATAGAAGACTAGGTATGAATGCGAACGAAATAATATTAAGGTTAAAGAAATTAACAAGGACCATTCAGCAGTGTCGCTCCGATCAAATGATCGTTACAACAACACCAATCCAGCCATGTCGCACCGGAAGCGTAGGTATGCATAGAGGCAGTCCTATAAAATGACAAAAAATTCAACAAAGCAATGCCATAAACGTGCACTCCACTATATGGATGGTACGTTTCCTAAAGGATATAATTCTTCAAAACTAAAAATTACAAATTTGAAGAAAAATCGATAGTATCGTTACAGTAAATTACAATATGTGTAAATTAATGGAAGACTGGGGAAAAATGCATACGGTGCAGTATTAAGGTTAAACAAATTAACGAAGATCATACAGCAGTGCCGCTTCGATCTTTCGTACGCAACTACAAGACCTCACCAGTAGTGTCGCTCCGGAAGCGTAGGTTCGTGTACGGCAATTATATAATGCAACAACAAATTCATAAAAATATTAACACAGACATACACTCAACTCATTTCAAAGACACTTCTACTGCGAAATACAACTTTTTAAACAAAATATGAAAATTTTGAAAAGAAGACGAAAATATCACAATAGTAAATTGGAGTATGAATGAATATATCGACGACTGGGAAAAAATGCATACTGTACACGATCAAGGTTCAAGAAATTAACGATGGCCATCCATTAGGACCGTTCCGATACACAGAACGCAGCTACAAGACCTCGCCAGTTATGTCGCTCAAGCAGGGTAGGTACGTATACAGACCATCATATACAGTAACAATTAGTTTAAGAAAATAATGCCATATGCGAACACTTAACTAATTGAAAGAACACTTTTACTAAGGAATACAATTTTTTAAAATCAAAATTGAAAATTTCGAAGAAAATCGATAATATCATAAAAGTAAATTTCAGAATTTATTAATAGATAGGAAACTGTGAAAGAATACATGCGGTATAAATTTATCGCTAAAGAAATTAACGTGGACCATCCAGTAGTGCCGCTTCGTTCGGCCGTTCGCTACTACAGGACGTCGCCAGTCGTGTTGCTCCTGCAGTGAAGGTACGTATAGAGACAATCATATGAAATAACAATACGTTTAACGAAATATCGTCACAAAAGTACTCAACTAATTCCAAAGGCAGTTTCACTAAGAGAGACAATTTTCATAAATAAAGACTGAAAATTAAAAAAAAAAATCGTAGACATCGGAACAGCAAATTACAGAATGTATAAATAAATGGAAAGCTGGAAAAAAATGCATACGGTACAAGATCAAGGTTAATGAAATTAACAAAGACCATCCAGTAGTGCCGCTAGGTTTGCCGTAGGCATCTACAAGACCTCGCAAGTCCTGTCGCACCGACAGCGTAGGAACGTTTTCCGACATTCATATAGAATAACAATATGTTTCACAAAACAATGTCATAAAAGTAAATTCGACAAATTCAAACAACACTATTACTGAGAAACACAATTTTTTATAGTAAAAATTGAAAATTTTGATAGGAGTCAAAGATGTTGTAACATTAAATTACAGAATGAATAAATAAATGGAAAAATTGGAAAAAGATGTATATGGTTCAATAGGATGGTCACAGAAATTAATGAAGGCCATCCAGTACACCGCACCGATCTGCCGTCAGCAACAACAAGACATCTCCAGCCGTGTAGCTCTGGCATGGTAGGTTCGTATAGAGAAAATCTTATTAAATAAAATGAGATTATCTAAATAATGTCATAAACGAACACACAACTAATTCGAAAGACTCTATTACTGAAAAATACTATTTCTTAAAATTTAAATTCAAAATTATGAAAAAAAATCGAAAATATCATGTCAGCATATTACAGTATTTGTAACCATATGAAATTGAGAAGGAATGCATACGGTACAATATTAGGGTTAATGAAATTAATGAAGACCATACAGTATGCCACTGTTACCTTCTGAAAGCAACTAGGCCCAAAACAGTCTTGTAGCTCATGACTACGTTGGTGCGTATCGATACAATCATAAACTATAACAAGGAATTTAAAATAATACAATAATAAACGAATACTCTAATAACTCCAAAGATGCATTTTATAATCAATATACTTTTGAATTTAAAAATTGGAAATTTTGAAAAAGAAATAGGAAATATCATAACAGTTAATTAATGAATGCATAACCTAAATGTAAGATTGGGAAAAAATTCATACGGTCCAAAATCAGTGATTATAAGAATTACAAAGGCCATTCAGTAGTGCCGCTCCGTCCTACCGAAAGAGAGTAGGAGATCACTACAGTCGTGTCGCGCACAGAGCGTAGGTACGTGTACCCATAATAACATGAAATCCCAATAAACTTAACTAAATAATGTCATGAACGCATACTCACCTAATTCCGAAGTCTCCTTTACCATGAAATACAATTTTTGAAATTAGGTATAGAAAATATGGAAAAAAATTGAAAATATGAGTACAGTAAGTTACAGCATGTGTAAAAAAATAGAAGACTGGGAAAAATGCATACGGCACAATATCAATGCCAAACGAAATAGCGAAGGCCATCCAGTAGTGCCTCTCTCATCTGCCGCACGCAGCTACACGACCACTCCAGTTGCGTCGCTAATGACGCGTAGTTATGTATATAGACATTCATATTCAATACCTATCAGTTTACCGAAGTGATCTCACAAACGTAGACTCAACTAATTGCATTGACAGTTTTATTGAGAAATAAAATTTCATAAAATGAGAATTGAAATCTTCGTAAGAAATCGAAGGTATAATAAAAGCAAATTACAGTATTTGTATATAAACTGAAAATTGCGAATGAATGCATACGGCCCGATATCATGGTTAAATAAATTAACGAAGCCCGTACAGTCTGCGCGCCGCTATGGCATACGCAATTGCAAAAACCACTCCAGCCGTGTCGCTCCGGACGCGTAGGGACAAATTCAGGCAATCACATAAAAGAACAATAGGTTTAATAAAACAGTGTCTTATGCGTGTACTCATCTTATTCCGTAGACACGTTTACTAAGTAATACAATTTTTTAAACTAAAAAATAAAAACATTGAAAAGAATCGATAACATCGAAACAGTGAATTACAGTATGTATATGTAAATCAAAATCCGGGTAAAGTGCATTCAGTACAATATTAATGTTAATGAAATTAACAAAAACCATACTGTGGTATCGCTCCGATCTCCCGAAAACAACTAGAAGTCCACTCCAGTCCTGTCGCATCGGTATCGATGGCACATACGGAGACAATCATATAAAATAACAAGGAATATAACGAAACATTGTCACAAACGTATGCTCATCTAATTCTAAAGGTACTTTTCATATACGACATAGCTTATGAAATTAAAAACTTGATATTTTGAAAAAAAATAGGATATACCATAACACTAAATTACGGTATGCATAAATAAATGGAATACTGGGAAAAATGCATACGGAACATAATCAGGGTTAAGGAAATTAACAACGTCAATACAGTACGCTTGCTCCGATGTGCCGAACGCAACAACAAGACCACGCCAGTCGTGTCTCTCCGGATGCGTAGGTTCGTATAATGGCAGATATGTAAAATAACAATGTTCTTTAGAAAATGCGGTCATAATCATACACTCAAATAATTCCAACGGCACTTTTCCAAAAAATTCAATTTTCCAAATTAAAAATTGGAAATTATGAGAAATATCGAGAATGTCATGCATTAAATCGCAGTATGTATAAATAATTGGAAAATTGCGATGGAATGCATACGGTACAATGTCTAAGGTAAAGAATTTAGCGGAGATCATGCAGCAGCGTCGCTGAGATCGACCGAATGCAGCAACAAGCGATTCCAACCATGTACGACCTGATGCGTAGCTACGTATACAAACAATGGTATAAAATAACAATAATTTTGACAAAATAATGTCATAAACGTACACTCAACTTATTACAAAGCCACTTCTACAGACAAATACAATTGTTAAACGTAAAAATTGAAAATTACGCATAAAATTCAAAATACCATAACAGTAAATTACAGCATGTGTAGATAAATATAAAACTGCGATAGATTGCATACGGTATAGTATTGTGGTTAATGAAATCAACATTGGCTGTCCAGTAGTGTCACTCCGCAGTGCCGTACGCAACTACAAATGGAGTGCGTTCGAATCGTTGCGACAGCGTTCGTGCGCACGCAGTCAATCATGCAAATAACAATAAATGTAACGAAATATTGTCATGAACGTACACTCAACTAATTTAAATGTCACTTCTCGTGAGGAATACAATGTTTTAAACTAAGGATTGAAAATCTTGAAGAAAATCGAAAATACTATAACAGTGCAATACAGTATGTAGAAATAAATGGGAGGCTAGCAAGGAATGCATACGATAAAGTATCATGGTTAACGAAATTAACGAGGACCATTCAGTAGTGCAACTCCGAACTGCCGTAGGCAACAACAAATCATCGTCAGTGGTGTAGATGCGGGAGCGGAAGTACGTATACAGACAATCACATAAAATAACAATGAATATAACATGATATTGTCATAAACCTAAACTGACATAATTCACAAGAAACTTTTATTAGGAAATACAACTTTTTATAATTAAAATTGAAAGCTTTGGAAAGCAAGGAATATATCACAATAGTAAACCACATCATGTAGAAATAAATAGAAAAACGCGAAAGAATGCATACGGTAAAATATTGTGGTTAAAGGAATGAACAAAGACAATCCAGTAGTGCCGCTCCGTTCTGTCCTACGCAACTCCAAGGCCTCGCAAGTATTGCCCGTCCTACACCGTAGGTTCGCTTGCAGGCAATAATACAAAATACAGAAACTTGAAATAAAAGTAAGTTTAACAAAATAATATCATAAGCATACACTCAAGTAATTCCAAGGACACTCTCACAATGAGATATAATCTTTTAAATTTAAATTTAAATTTTCGAAGAAGATCGAAAATATAATAAGATTAAAAAACCGTAAATATAAATACATGGAACACTAGAAAAAAATTCATACGGTAGAAAATCAAGGTTGAAGAAGTTAACGAAGCTCGACCAAATTTCCGTTCCGTTCTGCCGTACGCTACTACAAGTCAACTCCAGCCGTGTCGCTTCAGAAGCGAAGGGACGTGCACAGACATTCATATAAAATTACAATAGGTTAAACTAAATATCGTCATAACCGTTCACTGAACCAATTACAGAGACACTCTTACACAGGAATACAATCTTTTAATTCTAACTGAGAAAATTTTGAAAAAAATCGGAAATTTCATAGCAGTATATTGCAGTACGAATACATAAATGGACAGCTGGGAAAAATGCATTTCTTACAATATTAATGTTAATCGAATTAACAAAATCCATACAGTGGTTTCGATCCGATATCCCGAACGCAATTACAAGACCACTCAGGTCCTTTCGATCCGTTGGTACGTATAGAGACTCTCATACAGAATATCAATGAATGTAACAAAATATTGTCATAAACATAAACTGACCTAATTACAAGGGCACATTTCATAAGATATACATTTTTTTAATTTAAAAAATTTGAAAGTTTGAGAATAGTAGTATATATTATAACAGTGAATTGCAGCATGCATAAATAAATGGAAGGCTGGGAGAAATGCATACGGTACGTTATCAGGGGTAGGGGAATTAACGACGTCAATACAGTACGGTCGCTTCAATCAGCCGAACGCAACAACACGACCACTCCAGACGTGTCCTTCCGGAAGCGTAGGTTCGTGTACAGACAGTCATATGAAATAACAATGTGTTCTAGAAAATATTGTCATAAATATACACTAAAATAATCCCAAAGGCATTTTTCCAAAATATACAATTTTCCAAGTTAAAAATAGGAAATTATATAAAAAATTGAAAATATCACAGCAGTAAACCGCAGTATGTATAAATAAGTTGAAAACTGTGAAGGAATGGATGCGGTACAATATCAAGGTTAATGAAATTCACAAAGACCATATACAAGCGTCGCACCTATCATGTGAACGCAACTACAACATAACTCCAGTCGTGTCGTTACGGAAGCGCAGATACGTACACAGACTATCGCATAAAATAACATTAAGATTAACAAAATAATGTAAGAAACGTACAATCAACTAATTCTGATGACCCGTTTACTAAGGAATACAATTTTTTGAAATAAAAATTGAAAATTTCTGGTGCAAAATTAGCACTATTGATATTTTCGACTAGTATAGTGGTGAGCTAATTTTATTGCATATATAATATGAAAATTTTTTGATTTTATCTTACAAAATTAGTTATATTGATATTTTCGACCAGTATAGTGGTGAGCTAATTTTATTGCATGTATAATATGAAAATTTGTTATATTGAAAATTTTGGATCTTATGGTGTGAAATTAGCTCTACTGATATTTTCGACTAGAATGGTGGTGAGTTAATTTTGTTGCATATATAATATGTAAATTTGTTCCATTGAAATTTTTTATTCTTGACAAATTTAATAATAATTCTAAATATAAATAGGCTAATTATTAAGCTTATAGATTCATAATCTATCGATATATTATAAGATAATATTTTATATGAAATTTATATTTAATAATTAATTTTATGTTACTATAATAAATAATTAATTTTATACTATTTTAGGAGAGTACTATAGATTTAACTTTATACTATTATAATTAATTTTATACTGCTTTGATAGTATGTATTTAATTTTATACTATTATAATTAATTTTATATTATTTTAGTCGAGTAGTTTAGAATAAATTTTGTGCTATTATAATTAATTTTATACTATTTTAGTCGAGTAGTATAGATTTAATTTTATATTATTATAAATAATTTTATACTATATTAATACTATAGATTTAATTTTAAACTATTAGAATTAATTTTATACTATTTTAGTCGAGTAGTATATATTTAATTTGATATTATTATAAATAGTTAATTTTATACCATTTTGTTTCAGTACTATAGATTTTATTTTATATTATTATAAATAACTAATTTTATACTATTGTTATAAATAATTAATTTTAATATAAAATTTATAAATATTAAAAATTATTTATTAATATTTTATAGGTTTTAAACTTAATTTATTTTTAATATTTATAGTCTTATTAATTTATTTAAGGTCACAAAACCTATAATTATTAATTAATTTTAATATTTTATAGGTTTTGAATTTAATTTATTTAATGATACGAAATCTGTAAATATTAAAAATATATTTTAATATTTTATAGGTTTTAAATTTAATTTATTTAAGAATATAAAATTTATGAATATTAAAGATAAATTTTAATATTTTGTAGGGTTTAGGTTTTAAATTTAATTTATTCATGAATACAAGATTATAAACCTTAAAAATTATTTATTTTATTATTTTATATATCTTTTTATTTAATTTATTCATAATAATTTATTATATATGTAACAATATGTCTGATAATGGAATATTTTGATAAAATATTTATGTAAATTTATTAACTACTATTAGTTATAAAAATATTGAATTGAAACAATATTAAAAATTATAGTATAATTTAATTTTAAATAAATTATATAAATTAATTTAAAAAAATAAATCTATAAATTTTATATATTAAATTTTTATTTTATATTTATTTTTTTTGTTATTATCAAATGTTATTTTAAAGTGATTTATTTTTGAGATGGTAATATTTATTAGAATTAGAGTAATTAATTTAAATTCTAATAATAGCTTATCAAGTTTAATGATTTCGTGTATATCAATTATTTCTATAATATTATTGGTAATTTTTATAATAAATTTTATAAATTAGGTTGAAATAACTTATTTAAGGAATTTATTAAATTATTTTTTATTGATTTCATTGATAATAAAATTAGGATTATTTTCTTTTCATTTTTTAATAATTAAATCTTATGAATTAATAAATTGGAATTGCATTTTTTTATCTCCAACTTTAATAAAGTTTATTACCTTAAATTTTTATTGCTTAATTTTAAAATTAGATTATAAAATAATTTTGTTTGGAATTCTTCGAATTTTATATTTATCTATTTATATACTGAAATTAATTAATATAAAAAAATTAATAGATGTTCAACATTAATGGTAAATTATATATTAGTAAATTGTTTATTATATTAATGAAAAATACATTTTTTCATTAATATTATTTTACATATTAATTATTTATATGTTATTATTTATATTATATAAATATAAATTTATAGATAATAATTTAAATATTTTTATACTAAATTATAAAAATAATTTAATTATTTTATTTATATTAATTTTATTAATTTATTCAATTTTACCAATTTTTTTTTCTTTATTATATAATATTATATAATATTATATAATTCTTGATTATTGATCAAAAATTTTATATTTATGTCTGAATATAATATATTTCTTAGATTTATAATTTTATTAATTAGAAATCTTTATTTATATTGTTATATAAAATTTATTATATATTTATTTATATATATAAATTATTATTTTAAAAAATTTGTCATTAGTTGTAATTTTTAGTTCAATTTTTTGATATTATTTTTTTTTATATTTAATATTTTGATACTATTTACGTTTAATATATTATAAATATTAAAAAATTAATATATTTTATTTATATAATTTTATATTTGCAATTTAATGTTTCTTTAAACTATAATTGAAAATTAATAAATATAAAAAGTGTTATGCCTGATAAAAGAAATGAATTGTAAATTTATTAATAAAAATTTAACATTTTTTAATACTATAAAAATTTTAAGTTAAATTAACAACTATTAATTTTCAAAATTAAAAATAAATTTTAATTAAATGATTAATATCAAAAAATCGTAAGGAAATTGGCATTCTTGACTTTACATTAGCTATATGATCAGGAATAATTCGATCTTCTATTAGATTTTTAATTCGCGTAGAATTAAGAATTCTTGGAATGTTTTTAAATAATGATATATTATATAATTCTTTAGTTACAAGTCATGCATTTTTAATAATGTTGTTTACAGTTATACGATTTTTAATTGGAGGATTTAGTAATTGATTAATTGCTTTAATATTAAGATCACCTGATGTATCATTTCCTCGAATATATAATATTAGATTTTGATTATTACCTCCTTCATTATTATAATTTTTAACTAGATGAATTTTTAATTTTATACCTGGAACTGGTTGAACTGTATATTCTCCTTTATCTAATTATGTTTTTCATTCATCTCCGTCTGTAGATTTAAAATTTTTTCTCTACGTATATCTGTATTTCATCACTAACAGGAGCTATAAATTTAATAACTACAATTATATGATTGAAAAACTTTAGATCAGATTTGAATAAAGTACCTTTATTTCCTTGATCTGTTTTTTTTCTACAATAATTTTATTATTATTATCTTTACCTGTGTTAGGAGGAGCTATTGCAATATTAATATTTGAACGTAATTTTAATACATCTTTCTTTGATCCTATAGGAGGAGGAGATCCTGTATTATATCAACATTTATTTTGATTTTTTGGTCATTCTGAAGTTTATATTTTAATTTTACCTGGCTTTGGATGAAATTCTCGAATTATTTTAAATGAAAGTGGTAAGAAAGAGGTATTTGGTAATTTAGGAAAAATTTATGCTATATTAGGAATTGGATTTTTAGGTTTTATTGTTTGATCTCATCATATATTTACTATTGGATTAAATGTAGATACTCGTGCGTATTTTACTTCGGCAAATATGATTATTGCTGTTCCTACTGGTTTTAATGTTTTTAGATGATTAGCTACCAATAATGGTGCAAAATTTAAAATAAATAATTCTATTGTATGATCTTTAAGTTTCATTTTATTGTATACAATTGGAGGATTAACAGAAATTATATTATCTAATAAACCTGGTGATAATATGTTACATGATACATATTATGTTGTTGCTCATTTTCATTATGTTTTATCATTAGGAGCTCTTTTTTCTAATATTTCAAGATTTAATCACTGATATCCTTTAATTACTGGTTTAATATTAAATAAAAAAGATTAGTTTATCAATTTTTAATAATATTTATTGGTGTAAATATAACATTTTTTCCTCAACATTTTATGGTTTTAAAAGGAATACCTCGACGTTATTCTGATTATCCTGATTCTTATTATTGTTGAAATTTATTATCTTCAATTGGTTCTATTTTTTCATTAAATAGAATAATTTTTCAATTATTTTTAACTTTAGAAAGTTTAATTTGTAAACGTTTATTATTATTTAAATTTTTTCAATCTTCATTAGAATGATTAATAAATTATCCTCCATTAAATCATTCATTTAATGAGTGTAGAATTTTAATAATTAAAAAATTTTAATATGGCAGAAAATTGCAATGAATTTAAAATTCAATTATATGAAATTTAATTTTATTATTAAAAATAGCAACATGATGCATATTTTTTTTTCAAAATTCAATTTCGTTTTATTCTGATAATTTCAGTTATATGCATAATTTTATTATAATATTTAAATTAATAATTATTGTTATTACTTCATATTTAATTGTTGATATTTTATATAACAAATTTATCAATTTATGTTTATTAAAAAATCATTTAATTGAAGTAATTTGGACAATTACTCCAATAACGATTTTGTTATTTATTTGTTTTCCATCTTTACAGATTTTATATTTTATTGGTGACTTATTAAATCAATATTTCAAATCAATATTAATGTATGAATCCATAAATCAATTTCGATAATTAGATACAGATAATCGAATAGTTATTCCTATAAAATTACCTTTACGTTTATTAGTTACATCAACTGATGTGATTCATTCTTG
This sequence comes from Lasioglossum baleicum, assembly GCF_051020765.1. Lineage (NCBI taxonomy): Eukaryota > Metazoa > Arthropoda > Insecta > Hymenoptera > Halictidae > Lasioglossum > Lasioglossum baleicum. Next base: position 15,636 of record NW_027469168.1, read on the forward strand.
AACTGTACCACCCTTAGGTATTAAAACTTTATATAAACTACATAAAAAATTGGAATTCATATTCACTAAATTTATTAACAATAAATTACCTCTAATTTGGTTTCAATTAAATACAATATATATTAATATATTATATATCTTTCATTTCTCAAATCAATATTTTCTTTAAACTATTTCAAATTTATTAATATCATCAATTAAAATATTCATTTATTCGATCAATTAATAAAATAATAAGTAAGAAAAATTTTTAAAAAATTAATAATTCTATATAATACTTTATATTATATAGAATACATACAATGCATTTAATTGAAACCAAATTAGAGGTAATTTATTGTTAATAAATTTAGTAAATATGAATTCCAATTTTTTATGTAGTTCACATAAAATTTTGTATTTTTAATATAAAGATATTTAAATTTTAAATTATAAAAATTAAATAATATATATAAGTAAAAATATTACATTTAATTTCGACTTAAAAATTTGATTTATAAAAATCTTATATATAATATACAAATAAATAAATAATTTCATTAAAAATATTAATAATAAAAATATAAAAATTAATAATATAATAAATTTTAAAAATAAAATAGATATTGATTTAATATAATAATAATCTAAATTTACTTCTAATTAATTCTATAGTAATTTTTTCAGGTATGACTTCATATAAATAAATATATTGTAGTGATTTTAAATAAGACTTTTTATACATTAAATTTAAATGTATAAAATTATAATAAAATACTATAATATTTTTTTAAATAACAATTTATTTAAAATTATATTTTTAAAAAATCTTAATATAAATATTTTAAAAATTAATATTTTTATAAAAAAATTTTAAATTATAGTTTCTAACATAAACAATAAATTAAATATAATTTTACTTCAAAAAATTCTAAAAATTATTATCATTAATATACAAAAATTTATTAAATTACCTTCGGTAATATAAATAAATTTTAAATTTAAATTTTTATTTAATAAAACTATTATAATTCGAAAAGAATATTGAATATTTGATAATGTTCTAATAATTAAATTTAAATTTCTAAATAAATTTATTTTTGAAATAAAATAACATTCTATTATTAAATCTTTAGAATAAAGTCCAGCAAGAAAAGGAAAACCTATTAAACTAAATAAAGAAAATGTAAAAATTAATCTTCTTATTGGATAAATATAAAATATTCCATTATGAAATTTATAATTTTGATTATTATTTAAATAATGCATATAACTTCCTACACATATAAATATTAAAGATTTAAATATTGCATGAATACATATATGTGAAAAAGCTAAATCCTTCAATTTCTAAAATAAAATTCTTATTGCGAAACTTAATTGACTTTAAGTAGAATATGCAACAATTTTTTTCATATCTAATTGAAAATTTGCAGACATACCTGAATACAATATTGTTGATCTAGAAATTAATAAAATAAAATTCTTATAATTCATTTCAAATAATTCCAAATATTGAATTAATAAATATACAGCTGCTGTTACTAATGTCGAGGAATGAACTAAAGATGAAACTGTTGATGGAGCTGGTAGAGCAATTTGTAATCATGTTCAAAATGGAATTTGTGCTCTTTTAGTATAAATTATTATAATAAATAAAATTATTACTAAATTATTAAATTTATATAGTAATAAATTTCATCTACCAAATATTATTATTATAGAAATTAATATTAATGAAGGACAATCGCCTAAACGATTTAAAATAATTGTTAATATTCCTGAAATTAAAGGTTTATTTTTTTGAAAATAATTAATTAAACAATAAGAAATTAATCCTAATCTATCTAAACCAATTATATTAGTTAATATATTAAAACTAATAATTAAAAAATATATAGAAATTAAAAATAATATTATTAAATAAAAGAATCGTTTAATTAAAAAATTGTCTAAATTTATATAACCAATTCTATATAATAAAATTATTGATCTAATTAATGATACTAAAAATAAGAATATTATTCTTATTGAATCTAAATAAATTATAAAATTAAATTTTATAGAATTTAATCGAAAAATATTTCATTCTATAATAATAATATTATTAATTAATAAATAATGAAAATTTAAAATAAAAAAAAGTAAACGTAAAAAATTGAATAAATTCTATAAATATATAAATTAATTGTAATTTAAAATTAATATTTCATTCATAAAATTAATTTTAGAAATTAATATTTTGTCATTATTTAAATTAAATTTAAAATTAAAATTAAATTAAATACAAAAATATTTAAAGGAATTCAATGTATTATTAAGGTAACATAATTAATTAAATTACCATTTAATAAATTAAATTTAAAATAGTAATTACCATTATTAATAAATGAGAATAAATATATGGAATAAATAAATCTTAATAAACAATATAAAAATAATGTTAATAATAAAACTTATATCCAATTGACGTAAACATATAATTCTTAAAATTAATGTACCTGAAATTCTAATTATGAAAATATAGTTATTTATTTTTGAAAAATAATATTAAAAAATATATAATAATGCTAATAATCCATAACTACCTAATTTTAATATAATTGATGCTAAAATTATTGAACCATAAAAAGGTACTTCAACATGAGCTTTTAATAATCAAGAATGTATTATATACAAAGGAATTTTAACCAAAAACGATAGTAACATATAAATAAATATAAATATTGAAATATAATCATTAATTAAGCCTATTCATTTAAAGTTTAAATTATTATTTTTTATATATAGATATAAAATAATAAATAATAAAGGAAATGAAAAAATTATATTTAAATTATATGTTTTAATTTTAAAAAATTAATGAAAAAATTCATAAAGTTAAAATTAATAAATAAAAAGAATAAAATCTAAATCTTAAATTTACAATAATAAATCATATATCTAATCAATTTAGTTTTATTATTACAAAAAAAGGTATTAAAAATAATGAATCATAATGTAAAATTAACTTAATTTTAGATGAAAAATATTAATAATGAAATTAATAATTCAGTCATTTAAAAATTTTAATTAATTAATCTAATTAATATAATTTTTTGATGACCATATATATAATTTAATCTTACTATTATAGATAATCCTAAAATTGCTTCTCCTACCGAATAAATTAAATATATTAAATATATCCATCTATTATTATCATATATTATATATATTAAAACAGTAAATGACATATATTCAATTAAAATTAAAAATATTAATAAATAATTATTAAAATAAAATAATATAATAATTTTAAAGATTAAAATAATAATTATAATTTCAACAATTATATTATTAATATAATAAAAACATTAATTTTGTAAATTAATACTAATAATTAATTATTTAAAGCAAAATTATTTTTTTATATTAATAAAATTCAAAAATATTTTTAAATACAATTATTATAGTATACAAAACTATTGTTTTTAATACACCATTTTATGAAAATAATATTAAGTATTAATATTAATATACATACAATATAAATATAATTTATAATAATAATAATGAATATAATAATAACAAATTGGACATCATTAATTATATCATATTTAATTGTTATTTTAATATTAGAAATTAATAATTTTTATTCCCCTACAAAATATTTATTTATTTTTTTATTGTATTCAATAAGAATATTGTTTTTTTTTATTGTCTTAATTACAATATATTTTATATAGAAACTAATTACATCTATAATTATTTATATTTACGGTAATATAAATATTTTGTCATATTTTATTACTTTATTAAATTTACCAAAGTTTAAATTTAATAAAATTAATATTCGATGATTATTTGTTAATTGATTAATAATTTATATATATATATAAATTAATATTTATCTACAAATTACTTATTTAGTAATTTAAATTTAAATTTAAACAATAATTTTTTAATAATTATTGAAATAAAAAAATTTATTCCAATATTAATATATTATTTTTTATAATTATAATATTATTTCTTACTTTATATTTTTCAGTTATAATAACATCAATTATAAAAAAAATGTTTACGAAGAAAAATTAATATGAATAAATATAAAAAATTAAAAAGTAATAAAACATTAAAATTTGTTTTTCGTTTTATTTATTTACCAACACCTATATATTATAAATTATATATGAAATTTTGGATCAGTTCTAGGTTTATTTTTATTAATTCAAATTATTTCAGGTTTTAATTTATCAAGAAATTATTGTCCAAGTATTAATTAAGCATTTATAAAAATTTCTCATATTATAATACATGTAAATTCTGGATGATTAATTCGATTAATTATTATAAATGGAGCATCTTTTTATTTTATAGTAATATATATACATATTCAACGAAATTTATTTTATTATTCACTTAAATTAAACACAGATTGAAATATTGGAATTACAATTCTTTTATTATCAGTAATAACAGCATTTATAGGTTATGTTTTACCATGAGGACAAATATCTCTTTGAGGAGCTATAGTAATTAGAAATTAAGTATCTGCAATTCCTTATATTGGTCAATTATTAGTGGAATGAATTTGAGGAGGATTCTCAATTATTAATTCAATATTAAATCGATTCTTTTCATTACACTTTATTTTACCATCAATTATTATAATAATAGTAATATTACATTTAATTATTTTACATATTACAGGATCAACAAATCCTGTAGGAACAAATAGAAATATTTATAAAATTCCATTTTATCCTTACTTTATAATTAAATATTAATTAGGATTTATTATTATTCTAACTTCATTTATTTTTATTAACATTCAATATCCTTATTATTTTGGAGATCCTGATAATTTAAAAATAGCTAATTCAATAATTACACCAATTCATATTAAACCAGAATGATATATTTTATTTGCTTATTCAGTTTTACGATCAATTCCTAACAAATTAGGAGGAGTAATTAGATTAATATTTTCAATTATAATTTTATTTACTTTACCTTTAATAAATAATAATTATTTTAAAAACTTAAAAAATCATCCTATTAGACTATACTATTATTGATATTTTATTAGTAACTTTTTAATATCAACATGACTAGGAGGACAAATAATTGAATATCCTTATATTAATTCAAATATTTTTTTTACTTTACCATATTTTTTATACTATGTTATTTCATTTAAATTAAATAGATTTTGAGATTATTTAATTTATTAAAGTTAATGAACTTGAAAAAGCACATATTTTGATAATATGTTAGAAAAATTAAATTTTTTATTACCTTAAAAATCAAATTATAATTTTTTTTATTACATATATTAATATTAAATAGTTTATAATAATTATTAATATATCAGTTGAACAAAAACTTATTAACTAATAAAACCAAATACGTAATAATAATGCTCGAATTCAAATCAGTAAAATTAAATTTAATATACAAATGACAAAAAATATTAATGATCAATAAATATAATTAAAATATATAATTACCAATAATAACATTATAAGTATAATATTTAAATATACCGATAAAAAAATTATTGTAAATATTCATCTATGATATTCAAGATTAAAACCTGAGACTAATTCTGATTCTCCTTCAATTAAATCAAAATCTGTTCGATTTAAATCAACTAATAAACTAATAAAAGATATATAATATAAATGATTTAATAAAATAAAAAATATAATATTTAATTGATTTAATTTTAAATTCATTAAAGAAAATCCTTCTATTAAAATAGAAAAAATTAAAATTACCAAAATATATTCTAATTTCAAATGAAATTATTTGAGCAATTGATCGAATAGAACCTAATATTGCATAATTAGTATTTGAAAATCAACCAACTACAGAAACTGAAAAAATTATTAATCATATAATAAAAAAAAACATAAATTATTGAGTATTTAAATTCAATAAATATATTTAAATTAATTCAAGGATCAATTAATCATAAAACAAAATATAAAATAAATATAATTATTGGACTAATAATAACTATTGAATAATGATTAAAAATAAATCATTCTTTAGTTAATAATTTTAAACCATCTCTAAACGTTTGAAATAAACCTAAAAATCCAATTTTATTTGGTCCTTTTCGATATTGAATATTAGACAATAATTTACGTTCAAATAAGGTTAAAAAAGCAACCCTTATTAATAAAGAAATCATTATAACTAAAACATTTAATATTCAAAAATAATAATTTTTATAAAATCAAATGATTATTTATTATACATCTAATATAATTTACATGAACTCGAAATTTAATACACTTAAACTTGTTAATTTTAAATATTTATTATATAAAGTAAAATTATTTCTCATTGAAAGTCCTTTCGTACAACTAATTAATCAAATTATTACAGATAGAAACAGATCTGACTTACGTCGATCGGAACTCAAATCATGTACGATTTTAAAAGTCGAACAGGCTTAATTTTTAAATTTCAGCATTTAAAATTTATCTCAATTCAACACCGAGGTCGCAATCATCTGCATTAATTTGTTCTTTAAAAAGATATTACGCTGTTAACCCTTAGGTAAATTATTTTTTAATTAATACTATTATATCAAATTTAAATATTTCCTTAAATCAATGTTTAATTAATATTATAATATAAAGTTTAACAAATTTATAAATCCTCCTAATTAAATATTAATTTAATAATATTAATGAAGTATATTATTACTTGTTATTAAATTAATATAAAATTCAATGGGGTCTTATCACCCCATAATTTAATTTCAGCATTTTAACTAAAAATTTAAGTTAATCAATTATAATTGAGGCAGTATATATTTCAATAATTCTTTCATTCCATTCCATAATTAAAAGCCAATTGATTATGCTACCTTAATACTGTCAATATACTGCAGCTACTTAAAAGTTCATTGAGCCGATTTGACATCAGATTAAATTCTAAAAGACAAGTTTTTGATAAAGAGGTGAATATATATTTATATATTAGTAATGTAAATTTGCCTAATTCCGTAATTATAAATATTATTAATTAATTCAATTTATATTAATAAATAATTACTAATTCAATCATTATAATAAAATTTTATTAATTAAAATTTGTTTAAAATTATTATATTAAATTATAAAATTTTTATAATTTCAATTTTAAATTATTATATGTTTTTTATAATAATTATTTTTAAGTCAATAAACATAAAAAATAATAAATTTATATTATGATTTTTAAATTTATAGTTTATCCCATAAATTTTTAATATCAAAATTTTAATTATATATTAATTATATAATTAAAATGAAATTGTATCTTAATTAAATTTAATTTTTTTAAAACTAAATATCAATAAATTCGAATAACATTTAATTTCAAATTACAAATTCATAACTTTTATTCTACAAAAAAGTTATTTATACTTAGCTCATTTATTTTCGAGACAATTAAATATAACTATATTAAATTAAGTAACGCAGATACAGAAGGTACATAATAATTTTCATTTTATATTATATAAATTAAATTTCAATTCCTTTACTTACTATATATTTAAATCTAAATAATTCTAAATAAATACTTAAGCATTTAATATTAATTATAATCTTAATTGTTATAAACCTATTTATAAATTAAAAAATAATTTATATATTCCATAATTTTAAATGTAAAATATTTATTTTATAAATACTTAATTTATATAAATTAATATTAATTTAAAAAATTATTAATTATTAAGTTAAATATTTTACGAACTAAAAACACTTCCCAGTACTTTTACTATGTTACGACGTATTCCATTTATAATGAAATTCAAGGGGAATTTGTACATCTTTTTTATTATATTCAGTATAAATAATTATTTATATTCACTGTTAAATCCACCTTCAAATTAATATTAGAATTACATTAATTCAAAATTAAATATTATTATAACTCATTTTATCTTAAATTTTCTCAATTCTGATTTGAATTTATATTATATCAAATTTTGGTAAATTTATTATTTATTATTTACAATAAATCTAGGAACAACAATACGTAAAGAAAATATTTAAGTACATCTTATTGTGGATTATCATATTAATAAACAAGTTTCCCTAAATAAATAGAAAGACTGCCATATTATTTAACATTAATGATTTACATTTAATTATTAATTAAATATTTATTTTTTATAACAGGGTATCTAATCCTGTTTTTATAATAAAATTTTTAAAATGTATTTAATTAAAGATTAAATTTAAATATTATTTAAAAATTTTACCTGAAAGCTCTTTATTTTATTAATTAATAAATTTTAAATAAATAATTTTAATTGATTTAATTAATTAATAAAAATAGATTAACCGCTACTGCTGGCACGAAATTTACCTGCATTAAAATTAATTTCCAAATCTAGTTTTCATTAAATGCATAGAAATTAAATACTAAAATAAACATTTATCTTTAATACTAAGTTCTTTTATATTTTATTAATATTAAATTTAATTTAAATATAAATTTAATTAATGTAACTAATTATTAAAGCTATAATTAAAGTTTTACAAATTTTCGAATAAAAGTTTGTATGAAAATTTAGATTCAAAATTTAAATTTTAAATTAGAATTGCAAATATTATACTACAAATTATAACTAAAACTCTATTTAAAGTTTATAATTTAATTTTATTCTTTTCTATGTAAAAAAAATATTTTATTTATAAAATAAAATTTTATAATAATTATTATACTTATAATAAATTTAATTAATTAATAATTACATACATATATATTTATATATAAATTTTAAATAAATTATTATAAATAATTAATAATCATTAATATTAAAAATTTTAAATATATAAGTTTTATTATTTTCATGTAAATTATATTTAAAAACCTATAAATATTAAAATAATTAATTTTTAATACTTACAGGTTTTGTATCCGTATAATTAATAAACCAATAAATATTAAAGAAAATAATTTATAATATCTATAGGTTTTGTATCCTTGAAATTAATAAGTCTATAAATATTAAAATAAATATTTTTAATATTCATGGGTATTCTATCCTTAAATAAATTAAATTCAAAACGTATGAAATATTAAAATTAATTAATATTTATAGGTTTTGTATCCTTCAATAGAGTAATAAACCTATAAATATTAAAAATAAATTAAATTTGAAACCTACAAAATATTAAAAATAGTTTTTAATATTTATAAATTTTATATTAAAATTAATTATTTATAACAATAGCATAAAATTAAATCAATACTACTCGACTTAAGTAGCATATAATTAATAATAATAATGTGAAATTAAATATATACTATTAAAATAGTATAAAATTAATTATAATAGTATAGTATTAAATCTATACTATTAAAATAGTATAAAATTAATTATTTATAGTAATAATATAAAATTGAATCTATACTACTCAATTAAAATAGTATATAATTAATTATTTATAATAATATAAAATAAAATCTATACTATTAAAATAGTATAAAATTAATTATAATTGTATAGAATTAAATATATACCATTAGAAAAGTATAAAATTAATTATAATAGTACAAAATTAGATCTATACTACTCGACTAAAGCAGTATCGAATTATTTATAATAGTGTGAAATTAAATCTATACTATTGAAATAGTATAAATTTAATTATTTATAATAATATAAAATTAAATCTATACTACTCGACTAAAATAGAATAAAATTAAATATAATATTATAAAATTAAATCTATACTACTCGACTAAAATAGTATAGAATTAATTATAATAGTATGATATTAAATGTATATTTTTATAATAGTATAAAATTAAATATTTATAATAATGTAAAATTAAATGTATACTACTCGCCTAAAATAGTATGAAATTAAATCTATACTACTCGACTAAAATAGTATAAAGTTATTTTTTAATATATAAAATATATTATATAATATATATAACAAAAAATTTTGTAATAATAATTGAAAATTTCGATAAAGAATCGTAAATATCGTAACTGCAAATTACAGTATGTATAAATAAATCGTTACTGGGAACAAATGCGTACTGTACAATATCGAGGTTAATGAAGTTAAAGAAGGTCGTCCGGTAGTGCCGATCTGTTCTACCGTACACCACTAAAGACGTTCACAGCCGTGTCAAGCCGCGAGCGTTGATGCGTATACAGACAATCATATACAAAAACTATAAATTTATCAAAATAATTTTATAACCGTACGATGAAGTAATTCCAAGAACATTATTGCTATGTAATATAATTTTTTAAATTAGTAGTTAAAAAATTTGAAAAATAATCGAAAATATCGTAACAGTAAACTGCATTGGGAGAAACAAAGGGAACAAGAGAAACAAAGCATGCATGCGGTACAATATCATGGTTAATGAAATTTACAAAGACCAGACAGTACTGTCGGCCCGATCTATTGAAAGCAACTACAAGACCACTCCATTCGCATCCCTCTGGAAGATTAGGTACGTATTGAGACAATAATATGAAATGACAAAGAATTTAACGAAATACTGCCAAAAACTTATACTCAACTAATTCCAAAGACACTATCCCTAAAAAATAATATTATAGAAATTTTGAATTGAACGATATGAAGAAAATCGGAAATATTATAATAGTAAATAACAGTGTGCTGAAGTATATAGAAAACTGCGAACGAATGCATACGGTACAATATGGAGGTTAAAAGCATTGTCAAAGACCATGCAGCAGTGATGCTCCGAACTACCGAACGCGAAAGCGGATCCACACTAGTCGTGTCGCTCCAGAAGAGTAGGTGCGTATAGGGATAATTATATAAAATGACAAAGAACAAAACAGAATATTATCATAAACGTACATTCAACTAACTCCAAGCATACGAGTACTAATAATTGAAATATTTAAAATTAAATATAAGAAATATTGAAAAGAATCGGATATTTCAGAACAATAAATTACCATATGTAGTATTAATCAGAGAAGTGAACATAATACAGACGATACAATACCATGATTAAAGACATTAACGAACCCCAGCCCTGTCGCTCCGCAAGCGTAGGTGCGCATACGGGGCATAATAGAGAATAACAATTAGTTTATGCAAATTGTGTCATATGCATGCGTTCAACGAATTCTAATGACACTTCTACTATGAAATACAATTTTTTAAAACTAAAAACTGAAAATTTGAATGGAAATCGAAATCGTCGTAACAGATAATTACAGTACATCTTTCGAAATTGAAAACTGGGTAGAATGCATACGTTTCAAAATCAAGGATAGATGAAATTATCGAAGACAATTCAGTAGTGTCTCTACGTTCTGCTGTTCGCAGCTTCAAGGCCACGCTAGTCGCTTTGTTCTGACAGCGTGGATACGTATAGAGACAATCATATAAAATAGCAATGAATTCTATCTAATATTGCCAAAGCCTACATGCAACTAATTCCAAAGGCGCTTTGCACGGAAATAAAATTTTTTGATATAAAAAGGGAAAATTTCCCCCAAAAATTGAAGATACAATGACGGTCAATTACATAATGTGTTAATAATTAAACAACTGGGGAAGAATGCATACGGAACAAAATCAAGGTTAAAGAAATTATCGAAGACCATCAGTATGTCGCTCCGATTTGCCGTTCGCAGCTGGCAGATGACGCCAGCCGTGTAGTTTTGGAAGCCTAGGTTCCAAGACTGGCCCACGTATAAAATAACTTTAAGTACTAGAAAATAATGTCATAAGCGTACAATTTAGTAATTCCAAAGCCGCATTTACCACAAGATACAATTTCTCCAACTAAAAATTAAAAATTTTGAACATAATCGAAAATATCATGCAGTTAATTACAATATGTATAATTAAATGGAAGACTGGGAAAACATGAATACGGTACAATATCACATTTAATGGAATTAACGAAGGCCATCCAGTAGTGCCACTCCAATATGCCGTACGCAACTAGGAGACATTGACAGTCGTGTTGCTCCTGATGGGTAGGTACGTATACTAACTGTGGTATAAAATAAAAATATGCTAATAACCTCATATTAAAGTCGTGCACGCTAATAACTCCAATGGCACTTCTACTGAGAATACAATTTCATAAACTAAAAGAAGAAAATCTTCAATGATATCGAAAATATCAGAACAGTAACTTACAGTATGTAGAGATAAATAGAAAAGTGCGAACGATTGCAAACGGTACAATACCAAGGTTAAAGAAATTAACAAAAACCATACTGCAGTGTCGCTCCGATATAATAAACACAACTATAGGATTGCTCTAGCAGTGTCGCTGCGGAAGCGTAGGTACGCATGGAGGCAATCCTATAATATAACCATGAATTTAACAAAATATTGTCATCAACGTACACCCAACTAATTCCAAAGTCACTTTTCCTGAAAGTAAATTATTGTAACTTGAAATTCGAGAATTTTGAAGAATCGAAAATATCATAACAGTCAATTATAGTATCTATAAATAAATGGAAAACTGCAAAGAAATGCAGACCGTACAAAATCAAGGCTTATGAAATTATCAAAGAACAATCAGAAGTGCCGCTCCGATTTGCCATACATAACTACAACACATCGCTTGTCGTGTGGATCCAGCATCGTAGTTACGTATAAAGACATTGATATAATGTAACAACTAGTTTAACAAAATAATGTCATATACGTACACTCACCTAATTCCAAAGACACATCTACGAAGAAAATCAATCCCTTTAATAAAAATTGAAAATTACGAGGAATGTCGAGAGTACCAAAACAGTACAGCAGTATGTAGAAATACATCGAAAATTGCGAAGGAAGAATGCATACGGGACAATAATATAGTTAAAGAAATTAACGTAGTCCGTCCAGTGGTGCTGTTCCATCTGCACTACGCAACCACAAGCCCACGTCAGTCAAGTCCCTTCGACAGCGTAAGTACGGATGGAGACAATCATGTAAAATAACATTTAGTTTAACAAAATAATGACATAAACGTACTCTCAACAAACTCTAAAGGCACTATTATTGTGAAATACTATTTTTTAAAATAAAAATTGGAAATTTCAAAATAATCGAAAATATGATAACATTAAGCGAGAGTATTTGTATATAAATAGGAAACTGGGAATGAATGCATACGTTACCAAATGAAGGATAATGAGAATATCGAAAACCGTTCAGCAGTGCCGCTCCGTTCCGCCGTACGCAATTACAAGACCTTGCCGACCGTGTCGCTCCAACATCGTATGTACGCATACAGACAATCATATAAAATAACCCTATGTTTAACAAAATAATGTCATAAACGTACACTCATCTAATTTCGAAGACACTTTCCCTGAGAAATACAATTTCTTAAAATGCAGAAAGAAAATTTGGAAGAAAATTGAAAATATCATTGCAGCAAATTGCAGAATGTAGAAATAAATGGAAAACCGCGAAAGAATGCATAAGGTACAATATAATGGTTAAAGAAATTAATGAGTATTATACAGTAGCGTCTAAACTACAAGACCATTCCACTCGTGATGATCCGGCAGCCTTGCTACGTATACAGACAATCATAGAAAATAACATGTATAACAAAATAACGTCATGAACGTGCACTAAAACAATCCGAAAGACTCTTTTAAGATGGTACACAATCTATTACTAAAAAAATTGATTATTATGTAAAAAATGAAAAATATCATGACAGCAAATTACAGTATGTATATATAAATGGAAAGTTGCAAATGCATGCGTACGGTACAACATTGTGGTTAAGGAAATTAACGAAGACCATCCAGTAGTGTCACTCCGATCTGCTGTACGCAGAAATAAGTCTTCGTCAGACGTGATTGCTAGGGCAGGGCAGGTACATATACAGACAAACATATAAAATAACAATAAGTTTAATGACATAATGTCATAAACGTACACACAACTAATTCCAAAGACACCTTACCAGAGAGATACAACTTTTCAAAGTAAAAATGGAAAATTTTGAAAAAATATCGATAATATCAAATCAGTAAGTTACAGTAGGTAGAGATAAATAGAAATCCGCGAAACAATGCAAATTGTACAATATCAATGCTAATGATGTTAAAAGGATCATACAGTATGCCGCTCCGATCTGCAGTACGCAACTACAGGACAGTATCTGGAGTAAAACTCCTGGTTCAGAGGGTGGAACTAGTATACAATTTAGTCTCGAGCGCCATAACTTCATGCATGAATTTGAAGATCGCCAAACCAGGTATTCCGGTAGAAAGTCCGCTCAAGAGTTTTGGCAATAGACGCCTTCATTCACGGTTGAACATTACAGTAGAGCGCGAAACCATTTGAAAGTGTTACCAATTGGTATAATATAAAACGTCTTACACAAGGCCATACCTTCCGCGAACCTCACCGGCAACATAGAAAGTATAAGTTCGTGTTCACAGAAAGAACTTAGTATTCATTTCTGCGTCGAGCACCTTATGTTCATGTATGAATTAGATGATCGACGTTCGAAACATTCGAGATCGTTTCCACCTTTGTTGCGACTCGAACGGATAAGTCAATAGCTTCTCCTATCCTGTGAGTGCAAGGGTCAAAACAGATATTACGGGATGAAATGCACTGTACAGTACTGGCAATAGACAATTTAATTCACGGTTTGAATTTAAAGTATGGCGTTAAAAATTTTGTGAACGTTACCAATTGTTATATATTCAAACGCCTTATTGATGGCCTCATCCACCGAGAACCTATCCCGCTGTATTGAGAGTATAACATCGTATACAGGGAAACAAATTAATTTACAACTTAGTGACGGTCACCTAAATATCATGTATTAATTAGAAGATCTAGGGTAAACCCGTTAGTGATCGATACCGCCGTAGTTGAGATTCGGACGCCTTAGTTATTAACTTCACCTATCCTATGGTTCCGAGAGTAAAATCAGGTACTCTGGGAGTAAATGCGCTGAAAATTATTGGCATTAGGCACCTGACCTCACCGTATGAGTATTAAAGTACAGAGTCAAACCGCTGGATGAACGTTACCAATTGCTATGAGATCATACTCAATACGGGATACCGCACCTTCCGTGAACAAATCCCGCTTTATCGAGATTATAACTGCGTGCTGAGAGAAGCAAACTAGCACACATTTTAGAGCCGGAAATCTTATTTGCGTACATGAATAGAGAAATCATGAATAAATGCTTTCGAGAATGTTGCTACATTCCTAGAGAGTCGAACGGCTAAGTAAATAGCATCACCTATCGTGTGATTCCGAGAGTCGAACCAGGTACTCCGGGAGTAAATGCAATAAACGCCTTACATCATGGTATGAAGATTAAAGGAGACAGTCATACTGTTGTACAATGATACGTATTCCTATAAAGTCAATCTTTCTACAGAAGGCCTCAACTTCCGAGAAGCTGTCCTCATACATCGTGGGTATTACTTCGAGTTCAGTGAAGCAGATTAGTATACATTTTGGTGACATGATCCATAATTACAAGTATGAATTTGATGATAGAGGGTCAAATCGCTCGAGAACGTTGCCCCCTTCTGTCAGAGTCGAGCGACTATGTCAATACCTTCACCTATCCAGGGATTCGGAGAGCCAAACAAGGTACTCCTGGTCTAATCCGTTGAACAGTATTGGCAACAGACAGCTTATTTCACGATATGAATAATAATGCAGACCATCAAACCGTTGTAGAGCTTTACCTATTCGTATAGAGTCAAACATTTTACCGAAGGCCTTACCTTCCTAGAAGCTAAGCAGCTCTACAGAGGGTGCGGCTTCGTGTTCAGAGAAGCAAGTTAGTATGAATTTTAGTGACAGGCACCATAATTTCATGTATTACTTATTAGATCGAGGGTCAAACCGTTCGAAAATGTTAACACCATCTTTTAGAGTCGAACGGTTAACTCAATAGCATCACCTATCCCATGATTCCGGCAGTCAAATCAGGTATTTCACGAGTAAATCTGCTGTTCGGTTTGGTCATTAGGCACCCCACTTCACTGTTGAAATTATCAGGAACAAAGTCAGACCGTTTGAGAAGGATACAAACTTCTACAAAGTCAAACGTTTTACCGAAGACCTTTCCCTCCGAAATCCTCACCCGCATCAGCAAGGGTAAAAACTTTGTTCACAGATAGAAATTAGTGTTCATTTCAGAGACGAAATGGTTTATCTAAGAATTAGAAGATCGATGGTCAAACCGTTCGAGAACGTTACCAATTGATATAACGACATACACCTTACCGGGTAACTTACTTTCTGAAAACATAACCCGCTGTATCGTGGGTATGACTTGGTGTTCATAGAAACAAATTAGTATATATTTTAACAGACGCGCACCTCAATTTCATGTACGAATAAGAAGTCCGCGTGTCAAACCGCTCGAGAATGTTTCTGACTTCTTTGAGGATCGAACGGCAACGTGAATAACTTTATGTGCCTAAAGATTCCGAGAGTCAAACGAGGTACTCCGGGTGTAAATCGGCTGATCAGGATTGGAAATTGATACCTGAGATCACGGTTTGAATATTAAAATATAGCGTCACACCGTTTGATAACGTTACCCATTGCTATAAAGTCAAACGCTTTACCGATGACCTTATCCCCCGAAAATCGACCCGGCTATATCGGGAATATAACTTCGTGTTCATAGAAAAACGTTAGTCTGCATTTCAGTGACGGCACGATAACTTCATGTGAAATAGAAAATCGATTGGGATACCGATCGAGAACGTTACCACCTACTACGGTATTCGAACAACTAATTGAATAGCTTCACATATCCTTTGTTTCCGAGAGCTATACCAGGTATCCCTGGAGTAATTCTGCTGAACAATATTGCAAATTGAAACTTTATTTCA
Source organism: Lasioglossum baleicum (assembly GCF_051020765.1). NCBI lineage: Eukaryota > Metazoa > Arthropoda > Insecta > Hymenoptera > Halictidae > Lasioglossum > Lasioglossum baleicum. Next base: position 32,476 of record NW_027469168.1, read on the forward strand.
TGGTTTGAATATTAAAGCATACCGTCAGACAATTGTAGAATGGTACCAATTGCTAAAAAGTCAAGAATCTTACCGAAGAACTTACCCTCCGAAAAACTAACCCGCCATGTCGAAAGTATAGCTTTGTGTTCAGAGAAAGAAATTTGTATTCATTTCAGTGAAGGGGCTTTATCTTCATGTTCCAATTTGAGGATCGAGCGATATACCGCTCGGGAACGTTGCCACCTTCTGCGAGACACGAATGGCTTAATCAATAGCGTCACAATTCCAGGGATTCCGAGAGTATAGCCAGGCATTTCAGGAGTAAGTCCGCTGATCAGTATTGGCATCAGGCACAGTAGTCCATGGTTTGCATTTTAAAATGGAGCGTCATCTCGTTTGAGATCGTTACCAGTTGCTACAAAGTCAAGCGTTTTACCGAAAGCCTTACAGCCCGAGAATCTGACACACCGTATCGAAGGTATAACTTCGTGTGTAGAGAAACACACTAGTATAAATTTTAATGACGGCACGTTAATTTCATGTATGAATTACAATTTCGATGGTCAAACCGTTTGAGAACATTACCACCCTCTTATATGTTCGAACAGCTATGTCAATAGCATCACATATCCCGCATTTCCGAGAGTCATACCAAGTATTCCTGGAGTCAATCAGCTGAGCAGTATTGGCAATAGGCAGCTTAATTCAAGGTTTGAATATTAAAGCGGAAAGTCGAACCGTAGCTGAACGTTACAAATTGGATTAAAGTCAGACGTTTTACCGAAGGCCTTACTATCCGCGAGCTTCACCCGCTTCATCGAGATGGTAACATCGTGTTCAGAGAAGGAAATTAATGACCATTTCAGTGGCGGGCACCTAAACACCATAAACGGGTTCGAAAATCGAGGGTCACACCGCTCGCGAACGTTGCTACCTTTTGTGGGAGACGAATTGCTAAATCAATAGCTTCACCTATCCTGCGATTCCGAGAGTCAATCCAGATATTCCGGGAGTAAATCCTCTGAACCGTAATTTGAATAGACACCTTAATTCACGGTTTGAATATTGAAGCAGAGATTAAAACCGGTTTGGAACGTTACCTATTGGTACAGAGTCAAACACTTTACCTTTAGCCCATCCATAGGAGACGCTATCCCGACGTGTCGAGAGTATAACTTCGTGATCAGAGAAAAAAATTAGTATTCATTTCAGTGGTAGGCACCATAATTTCAGCTATGAATTAGAAGGTCTAGTGTCAAACGGTTCGGGAACGTGACCACCTTCTTCGAGAGTGGAACGGTTATGTCACTATCTTCGCTATCATTTGATTCCGTAAGTAGAACCAGCTATACCAGGAGTAAATCCGCTGAACTGTATTGGCAATGGACACCTTAATTCACGGAATGAATATTTAAGTTGAGCGAGAAACCGGTTGTGAACGTTACCAATTATTATTAAGTCAAACGATTTACAGTAGGCAATACCTTTCGCGAACCTCCTCCGCTTTATGGAGAGAGTATCTTCGTGTTCAGGACACTAAATTAGTAAATATGATAGTGACGGGGTCCTTCGTTTCATTACGGATATGAAGATCGACGGTCAGAACTGTTCGAGAACGTTTCCACCCTCTTTGAGAGTCGGACGGCTAAGTATATTGCTTCACCTATCCTACGTTTCCCAGAGTCAAATCAGGTAATCCGTCAGTAAGCCCTCCAAGATTATTGGCAACTGACACCTTAATTGACTGTTTCAATGTTGACGTAGAGCGTCAAACCGCTTGAGAACGATACCAATTGCTACAAAGCTAAACGTTTTTCAGAAAGCCGTGCCTTCGGAGTAGCTAACCTGCCGTTTCGAGAGAATAACTTATTTTCAGGGAAAGAAATTAGTCATCCTTTCTGTGACAAGCGCCGTAATTTCATGTATGTAATAGAGGATCGAGTGTCAACCTGTTGAAGAACGTTACCACCTTCCGTGAGAGACGAACGGCTAAGTCAATAGCGCTACTTATCCTGTGATTCCGGGAGAGAAGCCACGTATTCCCGGAGGGAATGCGATGTACAGTATTGGCAATAGACACCTTACTCCACGGTTTGAATATTAAAGTAGAACGTCGGAGCGTTTTAGAACGTTGCTAATTGTTATAATGTCAAACACTTTGCGGACAGCCTTAACTTCGGGGAAGCAAACACGCCGTTTCGCGAACATAACTTCGTGTTCAGAGAAAGAAATTAGTATGCAATTCAGTGACGTGCACATTAGCTTCGTGTATGAATTAAAAGGTCGATGGTCAAACCGTTCGAGAACGATACCACTTTCTTTGAGAGTCTAACGTATAAGTGAATACCTTCACCTATCCTAAGATGCCGAGAGCCAAACCTGGAATACTAGGAGCACATCCTCTGTACACCATTGGCAATTGACACCTGAATTGTCTGCATGAGCAGTAAAGTGGGGAGTCAAATCGTTGGAGAACATCACCAACTGTTATAAAGTCACTCTTTTTATAGAATAAGTTACCTTCCGAGAACGTATCCCGCTGTACCAAGAGTACAACTTCATGTTCAGTGAAGCACATTGGTATTCATGTTAGTAGTGGGCACCATAGTTTCATGTATGAATTACATGATCTAGTGTCAAACCGTTCCAGAACGTTACCCCGTTCGGTGAGAGGCACAAAGATAAAAAAGTATAACGTCGTGATCAGAGATACAAATTAGTACACATTTTAGTGGTGGGCCCCTAAATTTCATGAATGAATAACTAGATCGAGTGTCAAACAGTTCGAGATCGTTGCCACCTTATTTGGAGGTGGCACAACTGAGTCAATAACTGCAGCTGTCTAGTGGTCCCGATAAGAATATCAGGTATTCCAGGAGTAAACTCACTGATGAGGATTGGCAATAAACACCTCAACCCACTTTATGAATATTAATATATCCTCAAACCGCTAGAGAACGTTACCAATTAATATCACTTCCAATTCCATATCTGACACCTTTTCTTCATAGAAGCGAAACCGCTGCAGCGAATGCCATGCTTAGAGCTTACGGAAGCAAATTAGGTGACATTTTAGCAGACGGAAAACATCATTCTCATGTATGAATTAGAAGATCGAGTGCCACACCGTTCGATATCGTTATCAGATTCTTCGGGAGTCGCACAGCTAAGTCAGTAGCTTCATCTATTCCGAGATTCCGAGAGACAAACCAGGTATTTCTGGAGTAAATCCGCTGACGAGTATTGGCAATTGACACCTTAATTCACGGTTTGAATACTAAAGTAGAGAGTCGAACCGTTTTACAGCGTGGACATTTGATATAAAATCAAGCACTTTATCGATGGTATTACTTTCGGAGAAGCAATATCGCCGGTTGGAGGGTATAACTTCGTGTTCGGAGAAACAAATTAGTGTACATTTTAATGAAGCGGACCTTAGTTTCATGTATGAATTCGATGATCGAGTGTCAAACCGCTCGGGAACGTTGGCACCTACTGCGATAGACACACGACCAAGTGTATTGCTTCACCTATCCTGTGATTCCGAGACTTAAACCAGGTATTCCGGGAGTAAATCCGCTGAAGAGTGTTGGGAATATATACCTTCGTTCAGCCTTTGAATATTAAAATAATGTTACACACCGATTGAGATCGTTAGCAATTGGCATAAAGCCAAACGTTTTATCCAAGCCCGTACCTTCCGCGAACCAAACCCGCTGAGTCAAAGGTACAACATCGTGTTCGGAGAAACAAATGGGTGCACGTTTCAGTGATGGGCACCTTTATTTCATGTATGAATCAGAAGACCGATGGCGTAACCGTCGAAGAACGTTTCCACCATCATAGAGATACGAACGGCTAAATCAATAGCTTCACCTATCCTGTGATACAGAGTGTCAGACCGGGCATTCCAGGAGTCAATCCATTGTGCAGTATAGCCGATGGATACGTTAGTTCACGGTATCAATATTAGCATAGGGTGTCAAAGCTTTGTAGAACGTTACCTATTGGTATATTGTGAAACCTATACCGAAGGTCTTAACTTCCTAAATCATAACCCGTTGTAGGGAGTGTCTTACTTAGTGCTCATGGATGCAAATTAGCAGACATTTCAGCAGACGGACACCCTACTTTTAAGCATGACTAACAAAAGAGAGAGTCAGACAGCTCGTAAACGTAACCACCTTCTTTAAGAGTCGAATTGCTAAGTCAATCGCGTTACCTATCCACTGATACCGACTGTAAAACCATGTATGCCGGGAGTAAATCCGCAGTGAAGTATTGGCATTAGACACCCTACTTCACGGTACGGATACTAAACTACAGTGCCAAACCGCTGTAGAACGTTACCACCTTCCTTCAGAGCCGAACGGCTGTGTCAGCAGCTTCATTTGTAGTTGTGATTTCAATCGGCAATCCGGGTATTCCAGGAGTAAATCCGCTGAGAATTATTGGCGACGGAAACATTAGTTCATCTCGTGAATATTGAAGTAGAGAGTCAAACCGCCGGTGAACATTACAGGTTGGTATGAAGTGATTCTTTTTACAGATTACCTTACCTTCCGCGGACATAACTGGCAGCAGGGATTGTGTTGCTTCGTGTCAGCAGAAACAAGTTAGTATTCACACTAGTGTCGGGACCATTAATTTCATGTATGAATTAGGGGATCGCAAGGCTAACCCTTCCAGAACGTTACCAATTTCATAGAGAACCGTACATGCATCTCAATAGCTTCACCTATCCTGTAAGTCCGAGAGCAATACCTCGCATCGCTAGAGTACATCAAACCAGGAATACTAGGAGTATAATTGGCAATTGGCACCTGAATTGTCGGGATGAGCATTAAATGAGGGAGTCAAATCGGTAGAGAACATTACCAATTGTTGCAATGTCATTCTTTTTACAGAATAAGTTATATTCCGAGAACGTATCCCGCTTTACCGAGAGTACACCTTCATGTTCAGAGAAGCATATTGGTATACATTCTAGTAATGGGCTCCGTAGTTTCACGTATTAATAACAAGAACGATGGTCAAACCGATCCAGAGCGATACCCCGTTCTTTGAGAGTTACAAAGCTAAATCATCAGCACCACCTGACCTATTATGCCGCCAGACAAACCAGATATTCTTGGAGTAAATGCTCAGAACAGTATTGGAAATAGACACCTTACTCCTCGGGTTGAATATTAAAATACAGTCGCACACCGTTTGAAAACGTTACTAATTGCTATAAAGTCAAATGTTTTACCGGATGCCTTACCGTCCGAGAAACCAATCCACCCTATCGACCTACGTGTTCAGGGAAACGCATTAGAACCATTTTAGTGTCGGGGACCATAATTTCAGAATGAATACGAAGATCGGGAGTCAAACAGTTCGTGAACATTACCACCTTCTGTGAGAGACGAACAGCTAAGTCAACACCTTCACCTACAGTCGTGGTTCCGAAAGTCAAGCCTGCAACTCCAGGAGTAAGTCCGCTGAGCAGTATTGGAAATAGGCACCTTAATCAACCGTTTGAAAATTAAGGATGGGAGTCAAACCGTCGGAGAACATTACCAATTCGTATAGAATCATTCCTTCCTTGAATACCTTATATTCCGTAGACCAATCGTGCTGGATCGAGTGTCCTGCTTAGTGTTAACAGAAATAAATTAGTAGACATTTTTGGGTACCGGCACCACATGTTTATGTATGAATTTCAAAATCGAGAGTCAAACCGTAACGAGAACGATCCCACCTTTTTTGTGCGTCGAAGGGCTAGGTCAGTAGCTTCACGTATCCTGACCTTTCGATAGTCAAACCAGGTATTCCGGAAGTCAATCCGCTGTACACAATTGGCATTAGACATCTTAATTCGCGTTTAGAATATTAAAGTGGGGCGTGAAACCGTTTGTGTAAGTTACAAGATGGAATAAAGTCAAACGTATTACCAAAAACCTTACCTTCCGAGAACCCAACCCGCTGCAGCGACAGTTTTCCTTAGTTTTCACGTTTTCAAATTAGTAGAAATTTTTGCAGACGGACACATTATTCTCATGCATATATAGGAGCATCGAGGACAAACCGTACGAGAACGTTACCACCTTCTGCGAGATACGAACGGCTAAGTCTGTAGTCTCACCTATCCAGCGCTTCGGAGTATCAAACCAGGCTTTGCTGGAGTAAATCCTATGAACATTATTTCCAATAGACATCTTAATTCACGGTTTGAATGAAAAAGTAAAACTTCAAGCTGATTGAGAGCATTGCCATTTGGTATACAGTCAAATGCATTACTGAATGCCTTACCGTCCGAGAAGCTATCCCCCTGTATCGAGAGTATTACTTCGTGTTCAGAGATAGCAAGTAGTATTCATTCCAGTGACGGGCATGTTAACTTCATGTATGAAGTTGAAAATCGATAGTCACACCGAAGGAGAAAGCTAACACATCCTGTGAGACAGGAACGGCTATGTCAATTGCATGGCGCATCCTGTTATGCGGAGAGCCAAACCAGGTATTCCGGGAGAAAGACCGCTGAAGAGTGCTGGCAATAGACACATTCATTTAGAGTTCGAATATTGTAGTAGAGGGTCAATCTGTTTGTGAACGTTACCAATTTTTTTAAAGTCCATCGCTTTACGGAAGGCCATCGCTTACGCGAAACTCATTTGCTTCATAGGTAGTATAACATCGAGTTCAAAGAATCAAATTAGCGAAATCAAATAACATTTTAGCGACTGGGACCTTACTTTCACAATGAATAAGAAGATCAGAGGTCAGTCCATTCGGCAAGGTAACCACCGTCCTTGAGTGTCCAAGGGCTAAGTCAATATCTTCACATATCCTGTGATTCGGAGATTCAAAACTAGTATTCCAAGAGTAAATCCACTGAAGAGTATTGGAAATTGAAACCTTACTCCTCGGGTTGAATATTAAAATAGATTCTCACCCCAATTGAAAACGTTACGAGTTGCAGTAAAGTTAAGCTTGTACCGACAGCCTTACCGCCCGCGAAAACAGCCCGCCGTATGGAGAGCATCAATTCGTGTTCAGTGAAACACATTGATATACATTTTAGTATGGGCACCGTAAAATCATGTATGAATCAGAACATCGAGGAACAAGCCGTACGAGAACATTGCCACCTTCTGCGAGAGACGAACGGCTAAGTCAATAGCATCACATATCCAGTGATACGGAGCGCCAGACCAGGTATTCCTGGAGTAAATCCGTTGAACAGTATCGGCAAATGACACCTTAATTAACGGTTTGAATATTAATGTATAATGGCAAACCGTTGCAAGACATTACCTTTTCGCATAGAGTCAAACTTTTTACCGAAGGCCTTGACTTCCCAGAAAACGAACTCTCTGTTGGGAGTGCTGTGCTTCGAGTTCATGCGAAAATATAAATAGACATTTTAGAGACCTTAATTACAAGCATGAATTAAAAGATCGAGAGTCAAATCGCTCGAGAACGTTACCTATTGCTAAATAGTCAAATGCAATACCGAAGGCCTTACTTTCCGGAAACAATAACCGCTGCATCGGGTGCATAACTTTGAGTTCAGATAAGCAGTTTAGTATACATTATAGTGAGGAGAGCCCTAATTTCACGCACGAGTCAAAAGGTCGAGGATCGTACCGATCGAAATCGTTACCACCTTCTGTGAGAGACGAAAGGCTAAGTCAATAGCTTCACCTATCCTGTGATTCGGAGAGTCAAATCTAGTACTCCACGAGCAAGAGCGCAGAACAATTTTGGCAATAGACACCTAAATCCACGGTAAGAATGTTAAAGAATAGCGTCAAGCTGTTTTCGAGCATTCCCAATTGGTATAATGTCAAACGCTTAACGAAGGAGTTAACATCAGTGAATCTCACCGACTTCATCGAGAGTATAACTTCGAGTTCAGAGATACAAATAACAATACACTTTAGTTCGGAGCACCTTAATTTGATGTATGAATTAGAAGATCGAGCGTCAAAACGTTGGAGAACGTTACCAATTTGTATACAGTCAAACGGGTCACAGATGATCTCACCACTCGAAAATATCGCCCGCTGTATCGAGAGTATAGCAGCGTGTTCAGAGGCACCGATTAGAATACATTTTCGTGACGGGCACCTAAATTTTAGGTATGAATCAGAAGATCAAGTGTCATACCATTAGGGAATGTTACCACATTCTTTGAGAGTATGACGGCTATGTCATCAGCTTGACCTATGCTGCGAATCAGAGAGTCAAAAGAGGTATTCCGGGAGTAAATGCGCGGTACATTATTCGCCATAGGCACCTTAATTCACGGTATGAATATTACAGTTTTGCGTCAAACCGTTCGAGAACGTTACCAGCTGATGTCAAGTCAAACGATTTATCGGCTAACTTATCTTCCTATAACAAACCCCAAACTAGCGATTGTCTATCTTAGTGTTCAAGAAGCAAATTAGTAGAAATTTCAGCAGACGGACAACGTAAATGCATGTATGAATAGGAAAATCCAGTGACAATCCATTCAAGATCGATACCATCTTCTTCCAGAACCGGACGGCAAAGTCAATAGTTTCACTATTCCTGCTAACCCGCGGGACAAGCCAGGCATTTCGAGAGTCAACCCGTTGTACAGAATTACCAACCAATGGATATCATAATTCACGGAACGAATATTGATGTCAAAAGTCAAAACTCTACGAGAACGATAGCACTCGCTGTCGTGTCGAAGCTTTTGCAGAGTATCTTCCGCTCCGAGAAACAACACCCGCTCTAGCGAGAGTATAAACTCGTGTTCAGAGAAACAATTTGGTATACATTTCTGTAACGGGCCCCATAATTTCCTGTATGATAAATAGCATAGTGGGCCAAGCCGTCAGAGGGAGTTACCACCCTCTTTTAGAGTCGAACGGCTAAGTCAAAAGTTTCACCTGTCCTGTGATTCCGAAAGTCAAACCAGGTATTCCGGGAGTAACATCGTTGAAAAGTATTGGCAATGTACACATAGACCCACGGTTTGAGAATTAAAGCTAAGCGTCAAACCTTTGTTGATCGTTACATATTTCTATAGAGTCAAACATCTTACCGAAAGCCTTAAATTCGGAGGAGATAACCCGCTGTACCGTGAGTGTAACTTCGTAATCGGGGAAGCAAATTCATGTATATTATAGTGACGCGCATCTTAATTACATGTATGAGTTACAAGATCGAGGTCAAACCGTTCGAGGACGTTACCACATCCTTTGAGAGACATGAGGGTAAGTAAATAGCTTCACTTATTCCGAGATTCCAGGAGCCAAACTAGGTAATCCGAGAGTAAATCTGCTCAAGAGTGTAGGCAATTGACACCTTAAGTCTCGTTTCGAAATTTAAAGTAGAGCGTCAAACCGTTTTAGAACGTTGCCAATTGTTATAAATTCAAACACTTTACCGATGGCTTTATCTTCGGGGAAGCTAACCAGCCGTTTGAAGAGTATAGCTACGTGATGAGGGAACTACATAAGCATTCAATTTCGTGACGTCACCATATGTCCATGTATGAATTAGAAGATCGATTGTCAAACCGGTCGAGAACGTTGCCACCTTCTGTGTGAGACGAACGGATGAGTCGATATCTTTACCGATCCTGCGATTCAGAGAGTGATACCAGATGTTCCGGGAGTAAATCCCTGAACTGTATTGGCAATAGCCACCTTGATTCACGGTTTGAATATTAAAGTAGAGCGTCATACCGGTTGATAACGTCAACAATTGGAATAATATAAATTGTTTTATCGAAGGCGATACCTTCCGCGAACTTCACCTGCTTCATCCAGATTGTAACGTCACATTCTAAGAAAGAAATCAGTCTTCATTTTTGTGACGGGTAACTTAGCCTCATGTATGAGTTGTAGGATCGTGGGTCAAGCCGGTCGAGAACAATGCCAACTTTTGTGAGAGACGATCTGCTATGTCAATAGCTTCACTTATCCTGCGATACCGAGACTCAATCCAAGTATTCCGGGAGTAAATCCGCTGAGCAGTATGGGCAATAGACACCATAATTCACGGTTTGAATATTAAAGGGGAGCGTTAAACCGTATCAGAACATTACCATTTGGTATAAAATAAAACGTTTGCCGAAGTCGTTAATTTCCGCGAATTTCACGGGCATTATCGAGGGTATAACTTCGTATACAGACGAAGAAATTAATCTTCATTTCAGTGTCGGGCACCTTAATTTCATGTATGAACTATTAGGACAGAGGGTAAAACCGTTCCAGAACGATGCCACCTTCTTTGAGGATCGAAAGGATTAGTCAATAGTCTCACCAACCCTGCGATGCCGCATGTCAAACCAGGTATTCAAGAAGTAGATCCGCTGTACAGTATTGGCCTTATTCATCCTATTTCATGGAATAAATATTTAAGTGCAGATCCAAACCGTTCTAGAACGTTACTTACTGCTATAGAGCCAAACTTCTCACAGAACGTGTTACCTTCGAATAGTTAACCCGCTATATCGAAAGTATAACTCCGTGGTCACAGAAGCAAATTATTATACATTTCAGTGACGGCCACCTTTATTTCATCTATGAATTACGATATACAGTTTCAAACTTTTCAAAAAAGTCACCACCTACTTTGAGATTCGATCAGCATAGTCAATAGCTTAACCTATGCTGTGATGCCGAAAGTCAATCGAGATATTTCGGGAGTAAATGCGCTGTACAGTATTGGGAGTGGACACCTTAAATCGCGGTATAAGTCATAACATAGAGATACGAACCATCGTGCAACATTACCTACTGGTATAGGGTCAAACATTTTACAGAACTCCTTACTATCCGCAAACCTTACGCGCTGTATCGAGGGTATAACTTCGTGTTCGGGGACTCAAACTACTATACATTTTAAAGACGGGAACCTTAATTTCTTGTGTCAACTGAACGATGGAATGTCAATCCATTCGAGAACGTTAGCACCGTCTTTCAGATTCGATGCCATATTCCGCAGCTGCATCTATCATGCGATTCCGACGTTCAGACCTGGTATTCCGGTAGTCAATCCACAGAGCAGTGTTACCAATGAACACGTTCATTCCCGGTATGAATATTAAAGTTGAGCGTCAAGCCTTTGTAGATCATTACCTATTGCTATAGTGTCAAACTTTTTTGCAAGGCCTCACCGTCCGAGATCCGAACCCGATTTATCGATGGTATATCTACGTGTTTATAGAAGAAAATTTGTATTCAGTTTTGTGACGGTCACCTTAATTTCGAGGATGAGTGATGAGATCGCAAGTCAATCCGATCGAGAATTTTATCGCCCTTTTTGAGAGTCGCACATCTAAGTCAATAGCGTTATATATCCTGTGATAGCGAGAGTCAAATTGTATAAAGGCATGATTTTTACCCAATACTTTATCTTCCGAGAACATTAGCCGCTGTATCGCGGGTACATCTTTGTGTTCAGAGATACAAATTAGTATACATTATAGTAGAACACACCATTATTTACTGTATGATATAGAAGAACGCGCGGCAAACTGTTCCAGGACGTTACTACTAGCTTTGAGAGTCGCACATTTATGTCACTAGCTTCACTTACACCGTGATTCCGAGAGTCGGACCAGGTCTTCCAGGAGTAACTTCGCTGAACAATATTGCATTTGTCACCTTAATTTACGGTTTGAATATTAAAGTAGAGTATCACCGCTGAAGAACGTTACCTATTCGTATAGAGTCATCATTTTTACGGAAGGTCCTAACTACCGAGAAGCCTAACACGCTGTTGGGTGTGTTTTACTCAGTGGTAACGGAATTAAATTAGTAGTCATTTTACCAGAGGGACACCTCATTTTCACGTATGAATACCAAAATTGAGTGCCTAACCTTTCGAGAACGATACCCCCCCCCCTCCCTTTACTAGTCACACAGATATGTCAACATCATAACATGTCCTGTGATTCTAAAATGCAAACCAGGCCCTCATGGAGTTTATGCGCTGATCTCTACTGGTTATAGACACCTTAGTTCACTGTAGGAATTGTAAAGTACAATGCCGAACCGTTGTTGAACGTTACATATTGGTATGAACCAACCCGTCGTACCGACAGTACAGCTATCTCTGTAGGGAAACACAACAGCATATATTTTAGTGACGGACACCTTAATTCCATGTATAAATAAGAAAATTGAGTGTCAAACAGCTCGAGAACATTGCCACTATCTGTGAGAGACAAACGGCTAAGTCAGTAGCTTCCCGTATCCTGCGATTCCGAGAATGAAACCAACTATACGGGGAGTAAATTGGTCTTAGACATCATACATTACGGTATTGATATTAATATACAGAGTCAAACCGTTGTAGAACGATATCCGTTGGTAAAGAGTCAACATTTTACCGAAGGTCTTACCTTCCGAGAAGCAATCCAGCTGTATGTGGCTTCGCGTTCAGAGAAACAAGTTAGTATCAATTTTAGTGACAGGCCCCATCATTTCATGTACTATTTATAAGATCGAGGGCCAAACCGTTCGAGAATGTTACAACTTTCTTTCTAAGGTTTTCGGTAAAACGTTTGATTTTATAGCAATTGGTACCGTTCTCAAACGTTTTGACGCTCTATATTAATATTCACATAGTTATATAAGGTATATATTACAAATACTGTTCAGCTGATTTACTCCGGGAATACCATGTTTGACTCTCGGAATCACAAGGGTCGGTCATGCTATTCACACAGCAGTTCGATTATTCTGGAAGGTGGTACCGTTTCGCTTCGGCTCTGGATGCTGATATGTGTACACAGACATCTGGTGTCCGTCCGCTAAAATGTCTACCAATTTGATTTCGTTAACATTAAGTTGGACAATCGTCACAGCAGGATTGGATCTCGTAGGGTTAGGTATTCAAGAAAGGAATGACTATATACGATTCGGTAATGATCTCCGACGGTATGACTTCCTACATTAATATTTATGCAGTGAAATAAGGTGTCAATTGCCATTTTCTTCACCGGATTGTTTCTCAGATTACCTGGTTTGATCATAGGAAATAGGGGATTGGTGCAGCTACCTACTTATACGTTCTCCTCTCGAAGAGGGTGGTATCGTTCTCGAACAGTTTCACTGTCGATCTTCTAATTCATAAATGAGGCTAAGGTGCCCATCACTGAAATGAATACTAATTTCTTCCTCTGAACACGAAGATAAATCCTCGATACAGCGGGGTATGTCTTAGGAAGGGAAGGTTTTCGGTAAAATGATTGATTCTACAGGAATACGAAAAACGCCGCAAAGGTTGATGCTCAATTTTAATATTGACTCCTCAAATTAAGGAATCTATTGCCAATTATCTTCAACGGATTTACCGTCGGATTACCTGTTTTGACTCTCGAAATCATAGGATATGTGGAGGACTTGACTTATACATAGAGGGTGGTAACGTTCTCGAACGGTTTCACTATCGATCTTGTAATTCATGCATGATGTTAACGGTCCCGTCAATGAAATCAAGACTCATGTCTTTCTCTGAACACGAAGTTATACTCTCGATACTGCGTGTTGGTTTCCTGGAGGGTCTGGTCTTCGGTAAATCGTATGATTTTATAGCAACTGGTAACGTTCATAAACGTCTTGACGGTTTATGTTTATAATCAAACCGTGAAATTAAGGTGTCTATTGCCATTATGCTTCAGCGGACTTTCTACCGGAATACCAGGTTTGACTCGCGGAATCATGGGATAGGTGAAGCTATTGACTCAGCCGGTCGCTTATCACAGAGGGTGGTATCAATCCCGAAAGGCTTGACCCCGATCATCTAATTTAGACATGAAATTAAGATACCGTTTCCATAATGTACACTAATGTGTTTCTCTAAACACGAAGATCTACTCGCGATGCAGGGGGTTATTTAAGCGACGGGAAGGGCCGTCGGTAAAACGTTTGACACTATACAACTAGGAAGCGTTCTACAAAGGTTTGACGCTTACTTTAATATTCGTACCACGTATTATAGTGTCCAATGGTGATGGTGCTCTGAGGATTGTCTGACGGAATACCTGGTTGGTCTTTCGGAATAACAGGATCGGTGAAGATACTGACATAGCTGTGGGACTCTCAAGAATGTGATAACGTTCACGAACGTATTGACTCGTGTTCTCCTTATTCATCCATGATAAAAATATATCCGTCACTAAATTGAGTAAACACTTTCTTCTATAAACACGTAGCTACACCCAGATACACCCAGTTCGTTTCTCGAATGGTGAGGCCGAGCGAAAGAGCTTGACACTATAATAATAGGGAATGTTCTACAAGGGTTTGACACTCTACTTTAATATTAAAGCCGTGAATGAACGTTTCCATTGGTAATACTGCACTGCGAATTGACTTCCGGAATACCTGGCCAGACCCTCGGAACCGCATGATAGCTGTAGCTACTGACTGAGCCACTCGAGTCTCAGTGAAGGTTCTAACGTTCCCGAAAGGACTGACCACGCATTCTCTAATTTATACATTAAGTTAATGTCCAAGTCACAAAAATGATTACTAATATGATCCTCTGAACATGATGTTGTACTCTTGATGAAGCTGGTGAGGTTCGCGGAATATACGTCAGACTGTAAATCGATTGAATTTATAGCAAATTGTACGGTTCTCAAACGGATTGAGGCTCTAGTTTAACCTTAAAACAGAGAATTAAGATGTTCATTGCCAATACTCTTCAGTGGATATACCCCTTGTAGACCTACCGTGACTCTCCTAACCACAGGATAGGTGAAGCTGTTGTGTTATATGTGTCATCCCATGAAGACGGTGGCAACGTTCTCGGACTGTTTGACTCTCGATTATGCAATTCTTACTCGGGAATGATGTGTCCGCCTACTAAAGTATGTACTGATTGTTTCCTCGGATAGTCAGCAATGCACTCTCTGCACCGGCCTAGGCTTCTCGGACGGAGAGCCCTTCCGCAAAAATATGACTCTATACGAATTCGTAACTTTCTACAGCGGTTTGACACTGAACATTAATACTTATTCCCTGAATTAGGATGTCTAATTTCTATGCTGTACAGGGGATATACTCCCGGTATACTGGATTTGATAGGCGGAATCACGCGATATGTGAAACTATTGCTTTAGCCGCTCGATTTCCAAAGAAGTTTGTAACGATATCGAACGGTTAGACACACGATCGTCGTATTCATACCTGAAATTAAGGTAGATGTCGCTAAAATAGGTACTAGTTTCTTTCTCTGGACAGCAAGTTTTACGCTCGGTACAGCCGAACCGGTTCCCGAAAGATAAGCCCTTCGGATAATAATTTGACTCCATATCAATAGGTAACGTTCTACTACCGCTTGACGCTCACCATGAGTATTCAAACCGTGGAACAATGTGTCAATTGCCAATATTTTACAGCATAGTTACTCACGGGACACCTGGTTTGGCTCTTGGAATCACATGACAGGAGAAATCTTCGACTTAGCCGTTCGACTTTAAATGCGGATGGTAACACCCTCGATCGGATTCAGTCTCGATGTTCTATATCATACGTGAATTTAAGGTGACGTCACTAAATTGTATACAAGTGTGTTTCCCTAAACAAGAAGCTATACTCTCGATACGGGGTGATAGATAAGGGATTCGGTAAAACGATTGACTTTAAAGCAACTGTAACGCTCTCACACGGTGTAATATTGAATCCGAGAATTAAGGTATATATTGCCAGTACTGTACAACGCATTTACTTACGGAACAGCTGATTTGACTTACGGAGTCGCAGGTCAGATGAAGCTAGTAACTTAGCTGTTCGTCTCCCACAGAACGTGGTAACGCTCTCGAACTGTTTGACTGTAGTTCATACTTGAAGTTAAGGTGCCCGTCACTAAAATCTCTGCAAATTTGTTTCTCTGGAAACGAAGTTATACTGTCGTTACGGCGGGTTAGGTTCTAGGAAGATAACGAATGCGGTATAAGTAATGACTCTATACCAATTGGTAATGTTCTCAGACGGATTGACATTCTATTGTAACATTCATACCGAGTGTTAAGGTGTCTATTGCCGCAACTCTCCAGCGCACTTACTCCTGGAACACCAGGCTTCAATCTCGGAATTACAGGATAGGTGAAGCTGATGACTCAGCCGTTCTACTCTCAAAGAAGGTGGAAACGTTTTCGAGCAGTATGACATTCGGTCATCTTATTCATACATGTAGCTAAGGTGCGTGTGACTAAAATTTATACTAATTCGTTTCTCTGAACACGAAGTTATACCCGCGGTTGAGCGGGCTATGTTCCTGGAGGTAAGTTATCCGGTCAGGAGTATGACGATAAAAAGAATGGTTATGTTCTCCAGCCGTTTGACTCTGTACTTTATTATACATACCGTGAGTTGCGTGGTCTAATATCAATACAGATCAGCGCATTTGCTCCTGCAATACATGATTTGCCTCTCGAAATCAGAGAAGAGGTGCTGCTATTGACATAAATATGCGGTGTTCGTAGATGGTGATAGCGATATCGAATCGTTTGATACTCGATCTTGTAATTCATACATGAAATAATGGTGTACGCCACTAGAATGAATAATAATTTCATTCAGTGAACACGAACTCCTACTCTCGATGAAGCCAGTGGGATTCGCGGAAGGTAAGCTCTCCGGTAAATCGTTTGACTTTATAGCAATTGGTAATGTTCTGCAACGGTTTGACTGTCTGCATTAATATCCAAACCGTGAATTAAAGCGTCCATTGTCAATACAGTTCAGCGGATATACTACTGGAATACTAGGTTTGACTCACGGAATCACAACTAAAGGTGAAGATATTGACTCAGTTGTGCGACCTATAGAAATGACCGACGCATTCTCGCACAATTTGAATCTCGACCTTGATATTCATACTTGAAAATAGCGTGGCCATCTGCTAAGATGTCTTTTAGTTTGCTTCCGAGAACACTTGGCAAGACTCATCGCACAGCGTATTAGGTTCAAGGTAGGTAACGTATTCGGTTAAGAGAATGACATGGTAGGAATTGGTAATGGTCTCAGAAGATTTGACTCCTTACTTTAAAACACATGCTGTGAATTAAGGTGTCTGTTGCCCATAACATTCTGGGGATTTACTCGAGGAAATTCCACGTTTGGCTCTAGGAATCACAGGATACGTGAAGCAATTAACGTAGCCGTTCGAAACTCGAAGAAGGTGGAAACATTCTAGAATAATTAGACCCTCGATTTTCTAATCCATGCATGAAATTAATGTGCTAGTGTCTAACACGTATATTATCTCGTCCCACGGAACACGGTGTTATACTCTCGATTGAGCGGGTCAGATTCACAGCAGGTAATACATTCGGTAATGTTTTACTCGTTATAAGTTGGTAACGTTCTCGAACGGTTCGGCCATCGATCTTCTAATTCATACATGAAGATAACGTGCCTTCACTGAAGTGAATACTAGTTTCTTTCCCTGCACACGTAGTTATATTCTCGAAACAGCGGGTTATTTTTTCGGAGGGCATGGTCTTCGGTAATGAGTTTGACTTTATGCCAATTGATAACATTCTCCGTCGGTTTTACTCTCTCTTTTAATATTGAAACCATGAATTAAAGTGTCTATTACCAATACTGTTCAGCGAATTTACTCCCGGTATGTCTGGTTTCACCCTCGGAACGACTGCATGGGTGAAGTAATTCACTTACCTGTTCGTCGCTCACATCAGGTGGTAACCTTCTCGAACGCTTTGGCCCTCGGTATTGATCTTAGCACACAAGCATGTGGTGGTCGTCCGTTATAATATGTACTAACTTCATTCCGTGCACATTAAGCAGAACACGCGCTACAGTGGGCTCGATTCGCAGAAGTTATGGTATTTGGTAAAAGGTATGGCTTCATATTAATTTGTAACGGTTTGACGCACTATTTTAAAATGCAAACCGCGAATGAAGGTGTATATCGTCAACACTGTTCAGCGGATTTACTCCCGGAATTCCAGATTTGAATCATGGTTTCACAGGACAGGTGAAGCTACTGACTTAGTCGATCGACTCTCAAGCAAGGTGGTAAGTTTCTTGATCGGTTTGACCCGCGATGATCGAATTCATTCATGAAATTAAGGTGCTTGCCAATAAAGTGTATACCAGTTCGTACATCTGAATACGGTTTTATACTTTCGATATAGCGGGTTATTTTCTCGGGGTGTATGGTCTTCGGTAGATCGATTGACTTTATGTCAATTGGTAACGTTCTCATGCAGCTTGACGCTTTCCGCAAATATACAAACTGTGATTTAAGATATCTATGCCCAATACTTCTCAGCGGATTTACTCCAGGAATATATGGCTTGAATTTCGGAATCACAGTATAGGTGAAGCTACTGACTTTGCCGATCGAATACCAAAGAAGGTGGTATCGTTCTCTAACGAATTCACACTCGATCTTCTATATAATACATGAAATTATGGTGCCTGTCACTATACTTTGAAATGATTTGTTTCCTTGTACACGAAGTTATACTCTCGATACAGTTGGTTAGGTTCACGGAAGGATCGTTATTCTGTAAAAGGCACGACCTCATAACTCGTGCCAATGTTCTCAGATGGCGTTCCCCCCTACATTAATGACCATGCCGTGAATTATGGTGTTGATAGCCTATACTGCCCAGCGAATTTGCCCCCGAAATAACCTGTACGGCTCACGGAATCACAGGATACGCGAAGATATTACCTCTGCTATGCGACCCATAAAGAGGCGGTAACATTTTGGAACGGTTTGGCCCTCGAACTTCTAATTCATACATGAAATTAGGGTGCCGTCACTGTAATGTATTCTAATGTGTTTTACTAAACACAAGGTTCCCATTGCGAATCAAGGTGTTTTATTCGGAGGGTAAGGCCATCGTTTGCCCTTATAAAAATTCGTAACGTTCTGAATCGGTTTGATGATCTATATTAGTATTCAAACCCCGAATTAAGGTGCCGATGACCAATACTGGTACGTGGATTTACCACCGAAACACCTGGTTTTGTCTTTCAGAACGACAGGAAGAGTGAAGCTATTGACTAAGCAGTACAAATATAAAAAAGGTCGCTAACGTCCTCCAACGGTTTGACTCTTGATTTTGCTATTCATACATGAAATTAAGGTTCCCAGCACTAAAATGCATAATCACGCGCTTCGCTCGTCATACTTCATACTCTAGTCATACTCTAGATACAGCAGGTTGTTCTCGGATGATAAGACCATCGGTAGAAGGTTTGACTCAATAACAGAAGACAACATCCTCAGACGGTGTGACGCTCCACTTTAATATTCATATCGTGAGTTGGGTTGCTTATTGCCAGTACTGTTCTTCGCATTTGCTCCAGGAGTGCCACATCTGACTCTCAGAATCATAAAATATCTGAAGCTATTGACATAGCCGTAAGAACCACCAAGGTGAAGGTAACGTTCACGAGTGTATTGACCCTCCACCTTGTTATTCATAATGAAATTAACGTCCCAGGTTATTAAGGTGTCCGTCACTACAATTTATACTAATTTGTTTCTGCAGTCACGAAGTTATACTCTCGACACAGCGGGATAGGTTCTCGGAGGGAAAGTACTCCGGTGAAATTTTTGATATTATACTAAACCGTAACGTTCTACATCGGTTTGGTTTAGCACTTTAATATTTATGTCGCGAAATAGGGTATCTGATGCCATACTGTTCACCGGATTCGCTCCCGGAATTCCTGGTTTGACTCTCGGAGTCACAGAATAAGTGATACTGTCCACGCTGCTGTGCGACTCACAAGGAAGGTGGTATCGTTCCCGATCGGTTTGACTCTCAATTTTGCTATTCATACATGAATATAGTGCTTCCATCTACGAAAATGTCTACTAATTTGGTTCCGTGAAAACTAAGATAGACACACGCTGCAGCAGGATATGTTCTCGGAAGGTAATATTGAATAAAAAGAATTACTTTATTTTAAACGATAATGTTGACCGGCGGTTTGACTGCATGTATGAATTACACGATCGAGTGTCAGACTTTTCAAAAATGTTATTACATTCCTTCAAATCGACCGGCATAGACAGTTGCTTCACCTATCGTGTGACTCCGCGAGTCAAGCCAGGTATTCCAGGAGTAATTCATCTGAACAGCATTGGCAAGGGACACCTTAAGTCACGGTTTTAATATTAAAGTAGTGCGTAACTCCATTTGCGAACGTTACCAATTAGTAGAATGTCAAACGTTTTACTGAAGACATTACCCTCCGAATATGTAATCCGCTGTATCGAGAGTATAACATCGTGTTCAGGGCCGCAAATTCGTGTACATTTTAGTGACCGGCAGCTTTATTTCATGTATGAGTAAGAAGATCGAGTGTCATGCCGTTTTTAGAATGTTACCATCTTTCCATAGAGTCGCCAAGCTATGTCTATATTACCACCTATTCTGCGATTCCAATAGTCAAACCTGGTATATAAGGTGTAAATCCGGTGTACAGTAATAGAAATGGATACCGTAATTCGCAGTTGCTATATTAAAGTAGAACGTCAAACCGTTCGAGAACATTACAAATTGGTATAACGTCATACTCCTTATCGGACACCTTTCCTGTCGAGAGCATAACCAGCTGTATAGTTGGTAAAAGTTCGTCTATAGATAAACCATTAAGTATACATTTAGTGACGGGCAGCTTAATTTGACGCATGAATTAGAAGATTGAGTGTCAAACCGTTCCAGAACTTTAACACCTTCTAGAAGCATCGAACTGCTGTGTCATTAATTTCGCCTATCCATGTGATTCCGAGAGTCAATTCTGGTGTTTCAGGTGTTAATTCACTGACAGAAATGTCATTAAACAGCTTAATACACGGTGTGGAAACTAAAGTAGAGAGTCAAACCGTTGTAGAGCATAACCAAATGGTTTAATGCCTATCTTCTTACCTCAGCCTCCGAGAACCTAACCCGTTGTAGCGAGTGTCATGCTTAGTGCTCACGGACACAAATAGTTAGGCATTATAGCAGAAGAACACCTTATTTTTAGTATGAACGGAATAATTGAGAGTCAAGCACTTGGAGATCGATGCCACCTTCTTTGAAATTGGAACATCTAAGTCAATAGCATCTCCCATCCTGGTACCTAGAGCTAAACCAGGTATTCCTAGAGTGAATTAGCTAGACATTATTGCCAATAGCCACATTAGTTCGCTGTATGAATATTAATGTAGAGACACAAGCCGTCGGCGAACATTAACAATTGCAATAACGTCAAACGTTCAACAGGAGACCACACATCAGCGGCTTCATCGAGATTAGAAGTTCGTGTTCAGGGAAAGAAGTTAGTTTCCTTTTCAGTGACGGGCACCTTATCAGCATCATGTACGAATAGCAAGATTGATGGCCAAACCGCTCAAGAATGTTGCCGCCATCTGTGCGGGTCTAACGTCTAGGTCAACAGCAGCAACTATCCTGTGATGACGAGAGTCATATCAGGTTATGCGGTTGTAAATCGCTGAAGAGTGTTGGCAACTGGCACCTTAATTCACGGTTTGGATATTAAAATACGGCGTGACCCAAGTTGAGAACGCTGCCAATTGCGATATAGTCACACGTTTTACCGAAGAACTTACCTTCTGTGAAACTGACCAGCGTCATCGACAGTGTAACTTCGTTGTCAGAGAAAGATATTAGTAATAATTTCAGATACGGGCGCATTAATTCCATATATGAATTAGAAGAACGAGGGTCAGACCGTTCGAGAACGTTGCCACTTTCTGTGAGAAACGAACGGCTATGTCAATAGCTACACCTATACTGCTATTGAGAAGGCAAACCAACTATTCTGGGAGTAAAGCCGTTGATCAGTATTGGCAATTGACACCTTAATTCGCGGTCCGAATATTAACGTATAGCATCGAACTGTTTTTGAACGTTGCCAATTGCTATAAAGTCAAACGTTTCGCCGAAGACCTTACCCTCTGAAAATATAGCACGCTGTATCTAGAGCATATTATCGTGCTCAGAGTGATGATCAAGTATACATTATAGTGTGGGGTACATTAATTTCATCTATGAATTAGAATCTCGAGGGTCAAACCATCGGAGATCGTTATCACCATCTGTGAGAGACGAGCGACTTAGAGAATAGCTTCACCTATCTTGTGATTGGGGGAGGTATACCAGCTACTCCGGGAGGAAATCCGCTGATCAGTATTGGCAATTGGCACCTTAATTCACGGTCCGAATACTAACGTATACCGTCGCACCGTTTTTGAACTTTGCCAATTGCTGTAAAGTCAAACACTTTACCGATGGCCTTACCTTCGGAGAAGCAATCCCGCCGTTACGAGAGTATAACTACATGATCAGGGAATGAAATTAGTCTTCATTTCAGTGAAGACCGCCATCATTTCATGTTTAAAATAGTAAATCGATGGTCAAACTGTTCGAGAACGATACCACCTTCTTGGAGTGTCGAACAGCACAGGCAATAGCTTCACCTATCCTGTAATTCCGAGGATCAAACCGGGTACTACGACAGTAATTTCCGTGTCAAGTATTGGCAATAGCCACCATAATTCGCCGTATGAATACTAAAGTATTCTGTCAAACCGTTTGAGCGCGTTACCAATTGGTATAGTGTAAAACATTTTACACCAGGTCCTACGGTCCGCGATCCTCACCAGCATCGTCTATATATAACATCGTCCTCAGAACTGGAAATTAGTTTTCATTTCTGTGACGGGCACCTTAACTTCATGTATGAATTTGAAGATCGGCGGTGAATCTACGCAAGAACGATGCAACCTTCTGTGAGAGACGAACTGCTATGTAAATAGTTTCATCTACCCTGCTATTCCGATAGTAAAACCATGCATTCCGGGAGTCATCGTAGATCATACCCTCGGCGAACCTAATACGCTGCACCGTGAGTAAAACTTCGTGTCCAGAGAAACAAATTTGTATACATTTTATCACACGGAAGCCTTATTTTCATGCATGGGTAGCATAATCGATGGTCCAATCGTGCGAGATCGTTACCCTCTTCTTCGAGAGTCGAACTGCTAGAACAATAGTTTCACATATCGCGTGATTCCGATACTCAGACCATGAACTACTGAGCAAATCCGCTGAACAGTATTGGCAAGAGACACCTTAATGCACGGTTTGAATATTAAAATAGAGCGTCACACCGTTTGCGAACATTACCAATTGATGTACAATAAAACGGTTGACCTATGGTGTTAACTTCCACGAACCACACCCTCTTCATGAAGTGTATGTTTTCGTGGTCAGAGAAAGAAACTTCAATTCGTTACAGTAACGGGCACCTTAGCTACTTGTATGAATCAGAAGATCGAGTGTTAGACCGTCCGAGAACATAACCACCATCCTTGCGAATCGTGCGGCAAGGTCAGCAGCTGAGCCTGTTCAATGGTACCGAGAGACAAGCCAGTCAATCCGGGAGTAAATACCCTGTGTAGTGTTGGCAATAGCCACCTTAAGGCAGCGTTTGGATACTAATGCAGAACGTCAATCCGTCTGAGAACGCTACAAATTGTCATAAAGTCAAACGTTTTACTGAAGACTTTACCCTCGGAGTGAATAACGCGCTATATCGAAAGTATAACATGGTGATCAGAGTAACAAATTGGTTCCCCTTTTTAGTGGCGGGCCCCTTAATGTCACGTGTGGAATTAGAGAACGAGTGTCAAACCTTTCGAGAACGATACCACCTTCTTTTTGAGTCGAACGGTTAAGTTAGTTGCAACACTTACCTAGTGATTTCGGAAGTCAAGCCTGCTATTGATGAAACGAATCCGCGTAACGGTATTGACACTAGACACCTTATTTCACGGTACGAATATTAGATGCAGAGAGTCAAACTGTTTGATAACGTTACCAGTTTGTTTAACGTCATACGCTTTATCGCATACCTTACCATCCGGGGCCACAACCCGCGGCATCGTGGGTATGACTTCGTCTTCCGAGAAACAAATTGGTCAGCATTTTAATTACGGGCACCTCAACTTCATGTATGACTTAGAAGATCCAGGATCAAACCATCGAGAACGTTACCAACCCCTTTGATAGTCGAACCACTGAGTAAATAGCTTTATGTATCCTGCGACTCCGAGAGCCAAACCAGGTACTCCGGGAGTAATTGCGCTGAACAGTGTTGGTGACAGTCACCCTAATTCATGGTTTGAATATTTACTGCGGGCGTATAACCGGTTGAGAACGTTACAATTTGGTATAAAGGCAATCTTTTTACTGAATACCATACCGTTTGTGAAAATATCCCACTGTATCGAGTGCAAATTCATATACACAGAAGCAAATTAGTACACGTTTTAGTGCCGGGCACCTTAACGTCATATATGAAGTAAAATATCGAGGGAAAACCCATTCGAGAACGTTACCAGCCTCTTTGCGAGTTGAAAGGCGGAGTCAAAAGCTTCACCTACCGAGTGATTTGGAGAGTCAATCCAGGATCACAATAGAGAACGTTCTACAACGTGTCGAGTCTGCACTCTAATGTTCATATCGGGAATTAGTGTGTCCATAGCCAATACAGTTCAGCGGATTCACTCCACGAATACCTGGCTTAGCACTAGGAATCACAGCACGGCTGTCGCTGTTGACTTCGCCGTTCCATTCTCAGAGAAGTTGGTGGGATCGTTCTCGAACGATTTGGCGCTAGATTATTCTATTCATAATTAACAAAAAGGTTTTCGTCTTCTAAAATGTTTACTAATTTGTTCCGGTTAACACTAAGAGAGGCAATCGCTACAGCAGGATGGGTTCTCGGACGGTAACGCCTTCGGTAAAAGTTTGACACTATGAAAACTCGTAACGTTCTACAGCGGTTTGACTCTGGAGTTTAATATTTATACCGTGATACATGGTGTGTGATGCCAGTTATGTACAGCGGATTTAATCCCCGAATACCTGGTTTGACTCACGGAATCACATCGTAGGTGAAGCTGTTGATCTTGCGGTTCGACTATAAAAGAAGGTGCTAACGTTCTCGAACGACATGACCCTCTATATTCTAATTCATACATGAAATTATGATGCCCATTTCGAAAATGTGTACAGATATCTTTCTTTTAGCACGAAGTAATACTTTCGATACAGCTGGCTAGGCTTCTCGGAAATTAAGGCTGTCGGTAAAAAGCTTTTCTTTATACATTTTGCATACGTCAAACATGATTTGACTTTGATCTTTAATATTTATACCGTGAAGTAAGATGCGTCTTGCCAACACCCTTCAGTGGATATACTCCCAGAATACCTAGTTTGAGTCTCGGAGTCATAGGGATGCGTGGAGCTATTGACTTACCGGTGCTGTTCTCAAGAAAGGTGGTAACGTTCTCGAACTCTCTGACCCGTGATCTTCTATTTCATACATGACATCAATATGCCCGTCACTAAACTGTATACCTATTTGCGTGTCTGAACACGAAGTATTACTCTTCATACAGCGGGATACGTTCAACGAAGGATGGGTATTCAGTAAAAAGTTTGACTCTATAACTGTAGGTAACGTTCTACCACGGAATGACTATGTAGATTACTATTTATACAGTGAATTAATGTTTCTATTGCCTATACTATACTGTGGATAGACTCTCGGAATTGCAGGTCTGTCTCTCGGAATTACAAGGTAGGTGAAGCTATTAACATACCCATACGACTCTATAAAGAAGATGCTAACATTCCCGATCAGTTTGACTCTCGATTTTGCTATCCATACGTGGAACTGAGGTGTCTATTGCTAATAGCGTTCAGCCGATTTACGCCCGGAATACCTAGTTTGACTCCCGGAATCTCGGTATAGAGTGAAGGTATTCACTTAGCCGTTCCATTCTCAAAGAATGTGGTGACTTTCTCGAACACTTTGACCGTCGATATTCGAATTCATGCATGAAATTAAGGTGCACGTTACTGAAATTAATACGAACTTCTTTCTCCGAACACGAGGTTATAATCACTATACAGCGGGTTACTTTTTCGGAGGGTAAGGCCATCGCATAAACGTTTGACTTTATAGTAATTCGTAACGTTACAAAACGATGTAACGCCCTATTTTAGTATTCAAACAGTGATCACAGGTGTCTATTGCCGTTACTGTTCTGCCGATTTACTCCCGGAATACCCAGATTGTCTCTCGGAATCTCGGGGTAGGTAAAGCTCTTCACTTAGCCGTTCGTCCCTAACACAAGGAGGCAACGTTCTCGAGCGGTATGACGTTCGATCTTCTAATTCGTACATGAAGTCAAGGAACTCGCAACAGAAATGGTGACTAACTTCTTTCTCCGATCACGAAGTTCTACTCTCGATACGGGCGGGCAATTTCTCGCGGGATAAGGTCTTCGGTAAGACGGTTGTCTTTGTAGCAATTGAGAACATTCTATAACGGTTTGATGTTCCGCTTTAATGTTCAAACTGTGTACTATGGTGCCTATTGCCAACACTCTTCTGTGGATTTACTCCAGGAATTCCAGCTGTGACCCTAGAATACACAGGGCATGTGAAGCTATTGGCTTAGCTGGGCGAATATCATAGGAGGGGATAGCGGTCGCGAACGTTTTTACTCCCGATCGTTTAATTGATACATGAAATTAAGGTGCAGATCACTGAAATAAATAACAATTTCTTTCTCTGAACACGATGTTATAACTTCGATGTAGCGGGTGCGGCTCGCGGAAGTTATCGCCTTTGGTAAAACGTTTGATCTTATGGCAACTGGTAACGTTCTCAAACATTTTGACGCTCTACGCTAATAAGCAAACTGTGAATTAAGGAATCTATTGGCAATACTATTCAGCGGACTTACTCCCTGATTACCTTAGATGACTCTCGGAATCACAGGATATATGGAGTTATTGACTTACCCGTTCGACTCTCAAAGACGGTGCTAAAGTTCACGAACGGTTTCACCATCGACTTTGTAATTCATGCATGAACATAAGGTGTTCGCCAATGAAATGAATACTAAATTCTTTCTCCGAATACGAGGTTATACTTTCGATGCAGCGGGTTAATTTTTCGAAGGGTTAGGGATTCGGCAATGTGTTTAATTTTATACCAATTAACAACGCTCTAAAACGGTTCCCCGCTTCACCTAAGTGTTCAGACCGTGAATTATGGAGTATAATGCCAATAATGTTCAGTGGACTCTCGGAGTAACAAGTATAGGTGAAACGAGTGAAACAGCAGTTCGACTCTCAAAGAAGGTCGCAACGATTTCTAACGGATTGACTAACGATCTCCTTATTCATCCATTAGATTAAGGTCCCCGTCACGAGAATGGACACATATTTTCTTCTATGAAGACGTAGTTATACCCTCGATACACCGGGTTTGGTAATCGGAAGATAAGGCTAAGCGAAAAAGTTTGACACCACAACAATAGGTAATGTTCTGCATTTGTTTGACGCTCTACTTTAATATTCATACGGTGAATGAACCTGATCATTGGTAATACTCAACTACGGTTTGACTTCCGGATTATCTGGCCTGACCCTCGGAAATGCATGGTAATTGTATCTACTGACCAAACCGCTCGAATCTAAAAGATGGTGATAGCGTTCTCGGAAGGATTGACATTCGATCTTCCAATTCATACATATAAATATGGTTTCCGTCATTAAATTGTATGCTAATTTGTTTCTCTGAACACGAAGTTATACCCTCTGCACAACTGCTTAGGTTCGCGGAATGTAAGGTGTCCTGTAAGAAGTTTAGCGTCATACCTTGTGGTATAGTTCTCCTTCGCTTTGTATCTCTACTTTAATATTCATACCGCGAATCATGGTCTCTATTGCCAACACTCTTCACCGGACTTACTCTCGGATACCTGGTTTGGCTTTCGGAATTACAGGATATGTGTCGCTATTGACTTAGCGAATCGATCGTCAAAGAAGGTGGCAGCATTCCCGAACTGTCTGACTCTCGATCTCTATATTTGATACATGAAATTAAGGTGCCCGTCACTAAAATGAATACCAATTTGCTTCTCTGAAAACAATGTTACACTCTTGATAGTGCGGGTTAGCATCACGGAAGCCTTCGGTATAAACGATGATTGTATTGCAATAGGTAAAGTACTACACCGGTTTGACTCTGTGCATTAATATATATACCGTGAAATATCGTGTCTAATACCAGTTCTGTACAGCGGTTTTAGTCGCGGATTATCTGGTTCGTCTCTCGGAATAACGGCATAGGTGAAGCTATTACGTTAGCTGTACGACTCTCGAAGAAGGTTGTAACGTTCGCGGACAGTTTGACCCTGATCGTCCTATTGATACATGAAATTACAGTGCCCGTTACTAAAAGGGCTACTAAAGTGTTTCTCTGGACAAGAAGTTATACCCTCGATACAGCGGGATAGGTTTGCGGAGCATCAGGCCCGTGGTAAAGAGATTGACACTATACCAATGGGTAACGTTCTACAACTGTTTGACTCTACACTTTAATCGTTATACCGTGAATTAGGGTGTCCATGTCCAATAGGGTACAGCGATCACACTCTTGTAGTACCTGGCTTGACTCTTCGAATCACTGGAAAGGTGAAGCTGTTGACTTAGGTGTGCGGCTGTCAAAAATGGTGGACACGTTCTCGAACGGTTCGACTCTCGATCTTGCTATTCGTACATGTAAACAAGTTGCTTGTCTGCTAAAATGTCTTCTAATATGCTTCCGTGAACAATAGGCGAGATACTCAGTACAGCAGGATTGGTTCTCGGAAGATAATGTTTTCTGAAAAGAATGACTTTATATCAATTGTTAGTTTTCTCCATTGGTTTGACTCCCTACTTTAACACTGAAGCCGTGAATTATGGTGTCTATTGCAAATACTATTCAGCGGATTTACTCCTGCGATATCTCGTTTAGCTATAAAAATCGCAGGATGTGTGAAGCTATTGACTTCGTCGCTCGACTCTGAAAGGGGGTGATAACGTTACCGAACGGTTTGACAACCGATCTTGAAATTCGTACATGAACTTATGGTGACATTACTAGAATGTATACTTGTTCGTACGACTGAGTTCGGTGTTATACTCTCGAAACAGTTGGTCAGTTTTTCGGAGGGTGAGACATTCTGGAAAGCGTTTGACTTTATAGCAATTGTAACGTTCGCACGCAGAATCAGGCTGTATTTTAATATTCAATCCGCGGAATTAAGGTAATTATAGCCAGTACTGTAGAGCGTATTTGCTCCCGGAATATCTAGTTTGACTTTCTAAATCTCAGGATGTATGAAGCTATTGGCTTTGCCGTTTGAATCACAATGAAGGAGGTAACATTCTCGGACGGTTTGACCCCTGATCTTCTTATTTATAATGAAATTTAGGTCCACGTTACAACAGTGTATGCAGTTTGATCCTCTGCGGTAAAACGTTTGATTGTATAAATATTGGTGAAGTTCGCAAACGGTTTGACCACCTATTTTAATATTCAGGTTGTGAGTTACGGTGCCTATTGCAAGTAACTTTCAGCGAATCAACTCCCAGAATGCCTGGTCGACTCTCGTGATCACGTGATAGGTGAAGCTAGTGACATAGCAGTTCGATTCTCAAATATGGTGGCAACGTTCTTCACCGTTTAGACCCATGTCCTTCTAATTCATGCATGAACGTGAGGGGCCCGTACCTGACATGAATACTAATTACTTTCTGTGAACACGAACACATACTCTCAATGATGCCGGTGAGTTTCGCGGAACCTGAGGCCTTTGATAATATATTTGACTTTATACAAATTGTTGATGTTCTATAACGGGTTGATGGACTGCTTTAATATTCATACCGTGAATTTTGGTGGTCTATAGCCAATACTCTTGAGCGGATATACTGCCGGGTACAAGATTTGACTTTCGGAGTCACAGCATAGGTTGAAGCGATGCTCTGCCGTTCGACTGTCAGAGAAGGTGGTATCGTTCTGGAAGAGTTTGCCTGGCGACGTTCCAATTCACACGTGAAATGAAGGTGCCCGTCATTAAAATGTATACAAATTTCTTCCCTGGACACGAAGTGACACTCTCGATGCAGCGTTTTTGGGTCTCGGAAGATGAGGCCTTCTGTGAAATGTTTGACGCTATACCAATAAGTAACACTCTACAACGGTTAGACTATGTACGTTGATATCTATATCGTAAACCAGGGTGTATATTGCAAATACTGTTCTGCGGATTTAAACCCAGAGTACCTGGTATTTTTACTCTTAGTATAGCAGAATCGGTGAACCTACTGCCTTAGATATGCGACACACAACGAAAATGGTAACGTACTCGAACTGCTTGACACTCGATTTTCTAGCTCATACTGGCAATTAAGGTGCCGTCAATAAAATGTATACTAAGATATTCCTCTGAACTCCATGATGTACTCTTAGTACAGCGGATTAGATCTTCGGATGGTAATGTCTTCAGTAAAACGTTTGACTTTATATCAGTCTGTAGCGCTCTCAAATGGTTTGACGCTCTCCTTTAATATTCATACCGTGGAATAAGGTGTCTATTGTCAATACCGTTCGGCGAATTTACTCTCGGAATGCCTGGTTTGAATCTCGGAATCACTGGATTTGTGAGGCTATTGACTGAGCCGGTCGTGTCACACAGATGGTGGTAACGCGCTCGATCGGTTTGACACGCGATCTTCTTATTCATACATGCAATTAAGGTGCCCGTCTCCGAAATGGACACTAACTTCTTGCCAAGAACTAGAAGATATACTCTCGGTACAGCGAGCTAGCTTTTCGGAGGGTAAGGTCTACGGTAAGACGTTTCACTTTATGCCAATCGGTAACGTTCTCAAACGGTTTGACGTTCTACTTTAATATTCAAACCGCGAATTACGGTGTCTGTTGCCAGTACTTATCAGCGGACTTACTCATAGAATTCCAGCTTTTACTCTCCGAAAAGCAGGGTAGGTGAAGCTATTGACCTAGCCGTTCGAATCTCAAAGGGGGTGGTAACGTTCTCGAAAAGATTTACACATGATTTTTCTATTCATATATGTAAATATGGCGGCCATCATTAAAATGTATTCTAATATATTTCCCTGAACACGAATATATACTCTCCATACTGCAGGTTGCGTTCGGATAGGGAGGGAACTTACACCAATTGATAATTATCGCCGACAGTATGACCCTCTACTTTAATGTCCATACCGTTAATTATGGTATCCATTGCCTATATTATTCGGCGGATTTACTTCCGAAATGACATGTTTGACTCTCGGAAACACAGGGCGGGTGAGAAGCTATTGCCTTTGCTGTTCGACTCTCAATGAAGGTGGTAACGCTTTAAAAAGGTGTAACTTTCGGCCTTCATATTCATACACCAAATAAAGGTGCCTGTCACCAAAATGAATACTAATTTACATCTATGGACAGTAATTAATGCTCTCGATGCAGCGGGTTTTCTTTCTGAGGGTATGGACTTCAGTAAAACGTTTGACTTTATAATAATTGGTGCAGTTCATAGACGTTTTTACGCTCTACTTGGACATTCAAACTGGGAATTAAGATGTCTATTGCCAATTATGCTCAGCGGAATTACACCAGATGTACCTAGTCTGACGCTCAGAATCACAGGGCAGGTGAAGCTATTGTCTATGCCGTTCGAATCTCAAAGTTTGGGGGGGGGGGGTAGTGTTCTCGAACTGTCTGCCCTCAAGCTTCTAACAGATGCATGAAACTTTAATGGCCGTCAAGAAAATGTATACTAATGTTTTTCGCTGAACACGAAGTTGCACTCTCGATGACGCGGGTGAGTTTCGCGCAAGGCAAAATCTTCGGTAAAACATTTGACTTTTGAACCAATTGGTAACGCGCTCAAACGGATTGACGCTCTACTGTAATAATCAAACCGGTAATTGTGGTGTCTGTTGCCAGCACTCTTGAGCCGACTTGCCCCCGGAATACCTGGTTCGATTCTCCGAATCACAGGATAGGTGAAGCTATTGACTTAGGCGTTCGTCTCTCACTGAAGATGGCAATGTTCTCGAGCGGTTTGAGCGACGACCTACTAATTCGTACATGGAGATACAGTGCCCGTGACTGAAATGAATACCAATTTGGTTCTCTGAACACGTAGTTATACTTTCGACACGGCGAGTTTCCACCGCTAAAGGTAACGCCATCGGCAAGTCTTTGACTTCATACAATTTGGCAATGCTCTCAAATGTTTGACGCTCTTCATTTCTATTCAAATCGTGCAATAATGTAACGATTGCCAATACTATTGAGCGGATTTACGCCCGGAATACCTGCTTGCACTCATGCTATCACTGGTTAGATGAAGATATATCGAGGTCTTGTAGATGTACACTGCAGCTCGAAGCGGCATTACTGTACGGTTTCAGTCAATTCCTTATCCTTGATTTTGTACCATATGCATTTTCTATATATTTATAGATACTGCAATTTACTGTTGTTACATTTTCGTTCTTGTTCGAAATTATCAATTTTTATGTAAAAAAATTATATTTCTTAGTAAAAGTGCCTTTGAAATTAGTTGAGTGTACGTTTATGACATTATCTTGGTAAAAATATTGATATTTTATATGATTGTCTGCATAAGTAACTACGCTGTCACAACGACACGGCTGGAGTGATCCTGTATTTGCGTTCGGTAGATCGGAGCGAAACTAGGGTATGATCTACGATAACTTCTTTAACCTTGACATTGTACCGTATGCACCTTTCGCAGTTTTCTATTTATTTCTACATACTGCAATTTATAGGTATGGTATTTCCGACTTTCATCAAAATATCCAATTGCGAATATCAAAAATTGTATTACTCAGTAAATGTGACTTGGGAATTATGTGAGTGTACGTTTATGACAATATTTTGCTAATCTTATTGCTGTTTTATATGATTGCCTCTGTGCGTACTTACGCATCCGGTGTGACAAGACAAAAGTGGACTTGCCGTTGTGTTCGGCAGATCGGATCGACAATACTGGCTGGTCTTCGTTAATTTCTTTAATCGTGGTATCGTAACGTATGCATTTTGATCGCTTTTCAGTTTAATTCTACATATCGTTATTTACTGTTTTGATATTCCCGATTTCTTCCTAAATTCCAATTGATAATTTCAAAAATTTTATTTCTTTGTAAAATTCTACCTGGAAGTAGTTGAGTGTACGTTCATGCCAATATTTTGTTGTACATAGTGTTATTTTATACGGTTGCCTGCATACGTACTTACGGTTCCTGCACGACACAGCTGGAATTATGCTGTAGTTGCGTTCACATGATCTGAGCGGCACTACTCGATGGACTTCGTTAATTTATTTAACCTTGATTTTGTACCGTATACATATTTTCCCAGTTTTCAATTTACTTATGCATACTGTAATTTACTGTAGTGATATCTTCGATTTGGTTTCGTAATTTTCACTTTTTATTTGAAGAACTTGTATTTACCAGAAATAGTGTCTTTGGAATTAATCGGGAATTCGTTTATGACATTATTCTGTTAAACTTATTGTTATTTTATATGATTGTCTCTATACGAACGTACGGTACCAGTGTACCACGACTGGCGATGTCTTGTAGTTGAGTACGGCAGAGCATAGCAGCAGTACTGTGTGATATTCCTTCATTTCTCTAACCTAGATATTGGACCGCATGCAATTTTTCCAGTCTGCATTTATTTATATATACTGTCATTTACTTTAACGACATTTCCAAATTTCTTCGATATTTTCAATTTCTCGTTAAAGAAATTGAGTTTGATAGTAAAAGCATCTTTGGAATTCGTTGTGTCAACATTTATGACATTATTATGTTGACCATATTCGTATTTAATATTATTGTCTGTATACGTACCTACGCTGCCGGAGAGACACTAATAGCGATGTCCTGTATTTGCGTACGACAGATCGAAGCGGCACTACTGGAGGGTCGTAGTTAATTTCATTAAACTTAATTTTGTATGTTATGCGTTTAATCCTGGTCATCCATTTATTTAATTATACACTAATATACTGCTTTCATATAATCGATTTGTTATCAAAATTGTCAATATTCAATTTTGAGAGTTGTATTCCCTAATAATATTCTTTTGAGTTATTTGAGTTTACGCTTATGATAATATTATGTTAAACTTATTGTTATTTTCTATGATTTTCTATGTAAATACCGACGCTTCCAGTGCAACACGACCGGAATGACCTCGTAGTTGTGTGCGGTAGATCGGGGCGATGCTACGATGCTACTATGGTCTTCGTTAATTTCTATTACCTGGATGTTATACTGCAGAGACTCTTTTGCAGTGTTCCTTGCAGTTTAGCTAACTGTAATTTACTGATATGATATATTCAATGTCTCCCAATGTTTTCAATATTTAGTTTAAAGGATTGTGTTTCATAGTAACAGTGTCTTTGGCATTAGCCGACGGTACGTTTATGTCAATATTTTGTTAAACTCATTCTTTTTTTGTACGATGGTCTATATATATATACCAACGCTGTTTGAGGGACACGACTGTCGAGATCTTGTAGTAGCGTACGGCAGACCGAAGCGGCACTGCTGAATGGTCTACGATATTGTCTTTATTTGTCTTCATTTTGTAATGTATGCATTTTTCCCAGTCTACGAATTGTTTATACATACTGTAATTTACTGTTATAATATTTTCGATCATTTTCAAAATTCTCAATATTTAATTTCAAGCGTTACATTTTTTGGATAATGTGTCATTGGAATTGGTTAAGTGTACGTTTATACCGATATTTTGTTGAATTTCTTGTTGTATAGTGCGATTGACTGTTCACGAACATACGCTGCAGCAACGACACGACTGGAGTGTTATTCTAGTTGCGTACGGTATATCTGAGAGAAAATACTCTATGGTTATTGTTAAAATGATTAACCATAATAATGCCCCGTAAGAATTCTTTCTCAGTTTTCTGTTTACATGTACATAATCTAACTTATAGTTACGATACTTTCGTTCTTTTACATAATTTCCAGGCTTTAATTACAAAAATTGTATTAATGAGGAAACTTGCCTATTGAATGAATTGAGTGCAAGTTTGTAACATTGTTTTATTATACTTATAGTTATTGTATATGATTGTCTGAATGCAAACCTACGCTACCGATACTACTCGGTAGGTGTTATTTTGTATTTGCGTTCAACAGATCCGAGCGACACTACTAGATGGTGCGCGTTAATTTCATAACCAGGACTTTGTGCCGTATGCATTTTATCCCAGCTATCCATTTATTAACACATACTGCAATTTAATTTTACGATATTTTCGATTTCTTTCATAACTTTCAGTCTATAAGATCAAAGACTGAATTCTATATGAAACGTGTCTATGGAATTAGTTGAGTTTCCATTTATGACAATATTGATTTGTGCTTCTTCTTATTTTATATGATTCTCTGTATTCGTACCTCGCTTACAGCGCGACACGAGTGGAGTGGTCTTGTAGTAGCGATCGGTATATCGGAGCAACACTACTCTATGAGCTTCGTTAATTTCTTCAACCATAATACCGTACCGTATGGGTCTCTTCCCAGTCTTCCATTTATTTTTACATGCTGTATATTACTGTTATGCTATTTTCGATTTTTTCATAATTTCCAGTTTTTAAATTAAAAATTTGTACTTCATAATAAAAGTGCCTTTTCAATTGGATAGGTCTACATTTATGCAAATATTTTGTTTAATTTTCTGTTATATAATATAACTGTCTGAAACAAACCAACGCTTCAGCTGCAACACGAATTGAGTTGCCTTGTAGTTGCGTTCGGTAGGACGGAGATACCCGACTGTATGGTCTTTGTTATTTTCAGTACACTCAATATAGTACCGTAACTATTCATTCGCAATTTCCTGTTTATTTCTATGTTCCCAATTTTTACGTTATTTATACTTACTTTACGTTATTACTGTCCTAATATTTTCGACTTTCTTCCAAATTTTCAATTTTTATTACAAGAAAATCTATTTCCTAATAAAGGTGTCATTGTAATTACTTAAGTCTACGCTTACGTCATTTATTTGTTGCATATTGCTATTTTATATGACTTTCTCTATGCAAACCTACGTTCCCGGACCAACACCACTGTCGAGCACTTGCAGTTGTGAACGACAGATGGAAGCGCCTCTTCTGGATGGTCTTTGTTTATAAAATTTATCCATACGATTGTGCCGTATGCATTCTTTTGCAATTTTCTATTCATTTCTACATACTGCATTTTACTGTTATGATTTTTTCAATTCTTATCAAAATTCATAAATTTAAATACAAGGACCTGTATTCTTTAGTATACGCTCCTTTTGAATTTGTTGAGTGTTTGTTTATGACAATATCATGTTAAGCTTTTTGTCACTATATACCGTTGTCTGTATACGTACCTTCGGTGCTGTAGCGACACGGCTGAAGTGGTCTTGTAGTTGGGATCGCCAGATCGAAGCGGCATACCGCATGATCTCCGTTAACCTTTCTAACCACAATATTGTACCGCATACAACCTTTCGCAAATTTCTATTTGCTTCTGCATACTGCAATTTACTGTTATGATTTTTCGACTTTTTTCATTATTTCCAATTTTAATTTATAAAATTGCATTTCCTAGGAAATCTTTCTTTGGAATTAGTTAAGTGTACATTTATGACAATAGTTTGTTATATCTTACGTTATTTCCTCATGGTCTGAATGCATAACTACTGACGAGACAACTGGCGACGTATTGCAGTTGCGTAGTGCAGATTAGAGCGGCACTACTCGATGATATTTGTTAATTTATTTAAGCTTAATATCGTACCGTATGCACTTTTTCCCAGTCTTCCATTTATTTATGCAGACACATTAATTGCAGCGATATTTTCAATTTCTTATAAAACTTTTAATCCTTAATCCATAGATTTGTAATTTTCAGCAAAAGTGACTTTGGAATTAGTTCAGTGTGCGTTTGTGACATCAATTTTTTAATCTCATTGATATTTTATACAATTGTGTGTACAGGTACTTACGCTTCCGGAACAACACGGATGTAGTGGTCTTCTAGTTGCGTACCGCAAATCTCAGCGGCATTGCTGGATGGTCTAGGGTAATTTCTTTAGTCTTGAGATTGTACAGTATGCATTTTTCCCAGCATTCCATTTACATATGCATACTGTAATTTGTTGTTATGATATTTTCAATTTTTTTCAAAATTTCAAATTTTTATTTTCAGAAATTGTATTTATCAGTGAAAGTGTCTTTGGAATTCGTCGAGTCTACGTTTATGTCATTACTACTATGAAGCTTATTTTTATTTTATATAATTCTCTTTATACGAACATACGCCTCCGGAGCGACGCGCCTGGTATGGTCTTGCAGGTGCGTTCGTCATATGAGACCGACACTAAGGAATTATCTTCGTTAATTTCTCTAACCTTGACATTGTGCCGAATGCATTCTATCGATATTCACTATTTATTACTAGATTCTGTGATCTACTGTTGTGATATTTCCGATTTTATTCATAACCTCCAATTTTTTATTTCAGAAATTATATTTTTTACGAGAAGTGAAAATATCACTTTAGCAACTTACAGTATGTACAAATAAATGAAAAGCAGGGCAAAAATTCTTACTGTACAATATCAAGGTTAAAAGCATTGTCGAAGACCATCCAGTAGTGTCGCTCCGATCTGCTGTACGCAACTGCAAAGCCACTACAGCCGTGTCTTTCCGGAAGCATAGGTGCGCATACAGGCAATCGTATGAAATAACAGTAAGTATAATCGTACATTTAACTAATTCCTAAGATACTTTTAATAAGAAATACAATATTTTAAATAAAAATTGGAAACATCGGAGGAAATTAAAGATGTCGTAAGAGTAAATTACGTTATTTCTAAATAAACAGGGAATTGCGAAAGACTGAATACGGTACAACATTGTTTTTAAAGGAATTAACGACGACCATCCAGTTGTGCCACTCCGATCTGCCGTACGCACCTACAAGACTAGTCCTGCCGTGTCACTCCGGGAACGTATGTACATTTACAGACTACCATATAAAGTCACAACAAATTTATCGAAATATTTTCATAAACGAACACTCATCTATTTCCATGGACACTATTCCTATAAAATACAATTTTTAATGTTAGAAATGTGAAATTTTGAAGAGAATCGAAAATATTATAACAGTAAATGACTATATGTCGAAATAAATAGAAAACAGCGAAGGAGTGCGTACGGTACAGTATCAAGGCAAAGATGTTAATCAGTACCTTATAGTAGTCTCGCGCATATCCACCGTACGCAACTACTTGCCCGCTACAGGCGTGTCGCTCTGGATGCGTAGGGACGTATACAGACATTCATGTACAATAACCATAAATATTACATAATAATGTTATAACCGGACACTCAACTAATTTCAAGGACACCTTTGCTATGAAATACGAGTTTTCGAAATTACAAACTGCAAATTATGGATGAAATCGAAGATATCCGATGAGAAAATTGCATGATGTATATATAAATGGAAGACTGGGATGAAATCCATACGGAACCAAATCAGAGTTAATGAAGCTGACAAATACCATCCAGCAGTGCTGTTACGACATAGCGAAGGCAACTGCAACTCCAGTCCATTCGTGTCGCTCCGGAAGCGTAGGTACGTATAGAGACAACCATGTGAAATAGCAATAAGTTTAACAAAATAATGTCATAAACGTGCACTGAAATAGTTCCAAAGACACTTGTTTTCAGAAACACATTTTTTTCAACTAACAATAGACAATAACAACTAACAGTCGACCATAACAGTAAATTGCAGTACTTGTATATAAATATAAAAATGAGAAAGAATTGCTTGCGGATCAAAATCATGTCTTAAGAAACTAACGGTGACCATACAGTAGTTTTGCTCGATCTGCCGTACCATCATTCACTGTTCGAATATTATAGCAGGAGGTCAAGCCATTCCAGAACTTTACCCGTTCGTATACAGTCCAACTGTTTACCGTAGGCCATTCTTTCGGAGAAGCAAGCCCGCTTTATTGAGGGCATTACTTCGTGCTCGCCAAAGTAAATTAGTATGCATTTTAGTGACGGGCACCATAATTTCTCGTATGAATTATAAAGATCGCGGTCAGAACGTTGGAGAACGTTGCCACCGTCTTTAAGAGTTGAACGTCTAAATCTGTAGCTTCACCTATCCCGTGATTACGAGAGTCAAACCAGGTATTCCGGTAGAAAATCCGTTTATCAGTATTGGCAATAGGCACACTAATTCATTGTATGGATATTAAACTTGAGCGTCAAACCGTTCGAGTACGATACCAACTGGTATAAAGTCAAACTTTCTATCGAATAACTCATCGACCTAGAACGAACATCGAACTAGCGAGTGTCTTGTTTAGTGCTCACGGAAACAAAATAGTAGTCATTATAGCTGACGGAGACCGTATTTTTGTGTGTGAATAGCAAAATCGAGAGTCAAACTATTCCATGACGATACCATATTCTTTCTTATTCGAACAGCTGAGTTAATAACTTCACGTATTCTGGGATCCCGAGAGACAATATAGGCACTCTGGGGTTATGTGGCCCGTACCATATTGGCAATAAACTCCTTAATTCCCGGAATCAATATTGAAGCAGACCGGCATACCGTTCTATAGCGTTACCTACTTGTATATAATTAAAACCTTTACCGAAAGCCATACCTGCCGAGAATGTAAACTTCCGTATCGAGAGTATAAATTTGTGTTCAAAGAAACACACTAGTATACATTTTAATGATGGGCACCATAATTTCATGTATTATTTATAAGATCGAGGATCAAACCGTTCGAGAACGTTACCACCTTCTTTGAGAGACGGACGGCTAAGTACATAGCTTGTCATATTCCAATATTCGAAGAGGCAAACCATGTATTCCCGGTGTAAATGTTACTAATTTTCTACCTCGAACACTGAGCATGATACTTGCTTCAGCGGGTTGGGCTTCTCGCATGGTATGGCCTTTGGTAAAAAGTTTCACTCTAAACTAATATATGAAGCTCTATAACCGTCTGACGCTCTACCTTCATATTCGTACCGTGAAAGAGGCAGTATATTGCCAACATTGTCCTGCGGATGTGCTCCCGGAATACCTGGTTTGACTTTCGGAATCACAGGATAGGTGAAGCTATTGTCTTGGCTGTTCGACTCTCACAGAAGGTAGTAACGTTCTCGAGAGTTACACTCTCGATACAGCGGAACATGTTCTCGGAAGGTGACATATTCTGCAAAGAGAATAACTGTTGAACAATTGGTAATGTTCTCCGCCGGTCTGACTCCCTACTCTAATGCTCATGCAGCGAACTTAGATGTCTATTGCCAATGCTGTACGGCGTATGTACTCCTAGAATGCCTGGTTTGTGTCTCGGCATCCATGAATAGGTGATGATATTGACTTAGCTGTGCGACTCCTAAGGATGTTGATCACGTTCACGAACCGTTTGTCCGTCGATCTTCTGATTCAGAGGTAAAAATAAGTTTCCCGTCACTAACATTTATAATATTTTGCTTCGCTGGCGACGAAGTTACACTCTCGATACAGCGGATTGGCGTCTCGGAAGGTATGGCCTTCGGTGAAAAGTTAGACTCCATAGCGAGAGGTAAATTTGTACAACTATGTGGCTCTGTCCTTTCATATTTATACCGGGAAGTAGGGTTTTAATGGCTGCTTAACCCTCGATTATTCAATTCACACTTGAAATTAAGGGTACCGAATATGAAATGTAAACTAAATTGCAACCATGTACACGAATTTATGCTCTTGATACAGCGGGTTAGGTTCACGGAATGTAAGATATTCTGTAGAAAGATTGACTTCATATATATTGGTAATGTTCTCCGATGGTTGGACCCTCCACTTTAATATTCAAACCGTTGATTAAGGTGACCAGTTACAAAACTGTTCAGCGCATTTGCAACCGGAATACACGTTTTGACTATCGATATGACAGGATAGGTGAAGCTACTGACTTAGTCGTTCGTCTCCCACAGAAGGTGGCAACGTTCTGGGGGGGGGGGGTGACACGCGGTCTTCTTATTCATACATGGAATTGAGGTGCGCGT
Source organism: Lasioglossum baleicum (assembly GCF_051020765.1). Classification (NCBI taxonomy): domain Eukaryota; kingdom Metazoa; phylum Arthropoda; class Insecta; order Hymenoptera; family Halictidae; genus Lasioglossum; species Lasioglossum baleicum. The sequence continues at coordinate 73,527 of NW_027469168.1, forward strand.
CTACTTAAATTTCAAATTATTTGTTTCTGTGCACACAAAGTTACACCCACGGTACAGCAGTGTATTTTCTCGGAACGTAATGTATCCTGTATGAAGTATAATGATATACAAATTTGTAACGTTCCCAAACGGCTCGACGCTCTACTTTAATTTACCAACCGCCAAATGTGGTTCCCATTGCGATTACTGAAAAGCGGATTTACTCCTGACACACCTGGATTGTTTGTCGGAATCACAGGATACGTGAAGCTATTGCCTGAAATGTGCGATGTTCAAGGAAGCTGATAACGTTCAGAAAAGGTTTGACACCGAATTATTCGATTCATACATGAAAATAAGGTGCCCGTCTTCAAAAATGTCTAGTAGTTGGATCCTCTGAAACCAAAGAAAGAAACTCGTTATGGCCGCTAGCGTTCTCGGAAATTAAGGTATAGGTTAAAGAGAATGTCTTTATACCAATGTTCACCGTCGGTTGTACTCTCAACCATAATATTCATGATGTGAATTATGATGCCCGTTGCCAATATTGCTCAGCGCATTTACTCCTAGACAACGTGGTCTGACTCCCGCAATCACGCGGTAGGTGAAACTATTGACTTAGATGGGCGACTTGCAAAGAAGGTGGGATCGCTCGCCAACTGTAAGACTCACGATTTTTCTATTCATACATGGATAATATCTGTCTGTCTGCTAAAATGTCTCCTAATTTGTTTCCCTGAATCCATGATACAACGGGTTGTGCCCTAGGAAGGAAGGGTATCCGGTACGGAGTATGACGATATACCAATTGGTGAAGCTCCACAGCGGTTTTACTCTGTGCATCAATATTCATACTGCGAGGTGAGGTGTTTAGTGTCAACAATATTCAGCGCAGCTATACCTGGATTACCTGTTTGCCTTCCGGAATGCCAGGAGAGTTGCAATTACTGGCATAGATGTGCAACTTGCAAAGATGGTGATAATGTCATCGAACGGTTTCACACTCGATCTTCTAATTCATGCCTGAAGATAAGGTGCCCGTCACTGAAATGAATACTTACTCCTTTCTCTGAACACGAAGTTTTACTCTCACTGAAGCTGGTGTAATTCACTGATGTCAAAGCCTTCTATAAACGTTTGTTAAGCAATTGGTAACGATCTCAAACAGTTTGACGCTCTACTTCAACAATCAAGCCGTGAATTAAGGTGACTACTGCAAAAACTGATCAGTGGACTTACTCCTGGAATACCTGGTCTGTCTTTTGGAATCACAAGATTGGTGAAGCTATTAACTTCGCCATTCGACTCTCAGAGTAGGTGGCACGTTCTCGAACGGTTTGGCTCTCGATTTTTCGATCTGTACGTGAATATAGGGCTTCCGACTGCTAATACGCCTACTAATCTGTATCCGTGAACACTATGCAACACATACGGCGCAGCGGGTTAGGTTCTTGGACGGTAAGGTAATTGGTACAAAGGCAGACGTTATTGTAATTGCTAATGTTCTCCAAAGGATATTCTATGTACATTAACCTTCATACCGCGAGATATGGAGCCTATTGGCAGAGCTGTTCATCGGATTGACATCCGGAATATCTGGCCTGACTATCGAAATAACAGGATAGGTGAAGCTATTGACTTAGCCGTTCCTCACGTACGGAAGGAGGGATCGTTATCGAAATATTTGACTTTCGATTGTGTTATTCCTACATAAAAATAAAGTTTACGTCTGCTAAAATGCCTACTATTATGTTTCCGTGAGCACTAAGCATGATAGTCGCTACATCGCGTTTGGTTCTTCGAAGGTATTGCCTTCGGTAAAGCGTTCGACCATATTCCAATTGGTAGCGCACTCAAACGGTTTGAATCTCTACTGTAATATTCAAATCGTGTATTACGGATTCTACTGCCAATACTGTTCAGCGGTTTCACTCCCGGGGAGCCAGTTTGACACTCGGAATCCCATAATACGCGAAACTATTGACTTAGCCGTTCGTTTCTCACGGTAGGAGGCAACGTTCTCGATCGGTTTGACACTCGATCTTCTAATTCATACATGAATATAAGGTGACGTCAATAAATTGAATACCAATGTGTCTCCCTAGAGATGAAGCTATAGTCTCGATACAGTAGGTTAACTTCTCGGACGGCAAGGCATTCTGTAAATCGTGTGACTTTATAGAAATTAGTAACGATCTTACACGGTGTGACGCTCTATTTTAATATCGACTCCGCCAATTAAGGAATCTATTGCCAATATTCTTCAGCGGATTTGCCGTCGGATTATCTGGTTTGACTCTCGAGAACACAGGATAGGTGGAGATGTTGTCTTATACGTTCGAATCTCAATCAGCGTGGTAACGATTTCGAACGATTTGACTAATCAATCTTTTAATTTATACACGAAGTTCAGTTGCCCGTCAATGAAATGAATACCAATTTTTCCCTGTGCACGTAGTTATTCTCTCCGTACAGCGTGATAGTTTTTCGGACGGTAAAGCATTCAGTAAGAATTTTGACTCTACACATATAGATAGTGTTTTACAAATGCCTGACGGCCTGCTGTAATATTCAAACAGTGAAATCTAGTGGGTATTGCCAATCCTGAACAGCGCATTTACTCCCGGAATACCTGGTTTGACTTTCGGAGTCACTGGATTTGTGAAGCTATTGACTTAGTTGTGCAACGCTCAAGGGAGGTGGTAACGTTCTCAATCGCTTTGACTCTCGAAGTTGATATTTATACACATGAATGTCGTGTCCGTTCGCTAACATGTCCACAAATTTGTTACCGTGAACAATACACGAGACACTCGCTAAAGCGTGATAGGGACTCAGGAGGAAAGTTGTTCGGTAAAAAGAATGGCTTCATACGAATTGGTAATGTTCGCCAACGGTCTGAGCCTCCGCTTTAATATTCATACACTGCATTAAGATGTCTATTGCCCGTATTATCAGATGATTTACTCCTCGAATACCTGGTTTGACTCTCCGAGTCACAGGATGGGTGAAGCTATTGATTTCCGTCCCATTCTCGGACGGTAGGATACTCGATCGTTGTATACATACATGGAACTAAGGTGACCGTCACAACAGTTTATACTAACTTGCTTCCGTTATCACTAAGCAATGTACTCGCTGCGGCGCGTTATCTTCTCGCATGTTAATACCTTCATTAAAAAGTATGACTCCATAACTGACGTAATGTTCCCCACGTAAATACCCCGGAAGGGGTGTCTATTGCTAAAACCGTTCAGCGTATTTACTCCCGAAATACGTCGTTTGACTCCTGGAATTGGAGGGTATGTGTAGCTATTGACTTAGGTTTAATTCACGATTTTGCTGTTTATACATGAAAATGTGGTGCCCGTCTGCAAACAAGTCTAACAAGTGCAAACATTCGTTTCCGTGAACATTAAGCAAGACACTCGTTACAGCGAGGTAGCTCCTCGGGCGGTACGGTTTTCGGTCGAACGTTTGACTTTATAGCAATAGGTAACGTTCTCAAACGGCTCCACGCTCTACTTTCGAATACAAACTGTCAATTATGGTGTCGAATGCCAATGCTATTCAGCGGATTTACTTCCGGAATACCCGGCTTGACTCTCGGATCCACAGGATATGTTAAGCTATTCATGTAGCAATTCGTGTCACACAGATGGCGGCATGGTTCCAGAGCGGTTTGACATTCAAACCTTAAAAATCTTACACGAAGTTATGTTGCCCGTTCTAAAATGAATACTAATTTCCATCTCTGATCACGAACTTATACTCTCGATAAAGCCGGTGTGGTTCGCAGAAGGTAAGGCCTTCGGTCAAACGTTTGACTTGATAATAATTGGTTAAGTTCTCAAACAGATAGACGACCAATTTAAATATTGAAACCGTTCATTCAGGAGACTATTTCCAATACTGTTCAGCGGATTTACTCCTTGAGAACCTCGTTTGACTATCGGAATCGCAGGATACGTGATCCTATTGACATAGCCGTTCGTCTTGCACAGAAGGTGGAAACGTTCCCGAACGGTTTGACACCCGCTTGTCTAATTCATACAGGAAATTAAGGTGCCCGTCACTAAAATGTATACTAATTCGTCTCATTGAACAACATCTTATACTCTCGATATTGCGGATTAGTTCTTCGGAGGGTAAGATCTTCAGTAAACCGTTTGACTTTACAACAATGAGAACACTGACAAACAATTTCACACTCCGCTTTAATGCTCAATCAGTGAATTAAGGTTTCTATTGCCAATACTGCTCAGCGGATATTCTCCTGGCATACCTGGTTTGACTATCGGAATAACATGATCGTTGAAGGCACTGACTTAGCGGTGCGACGCTCAATGTAGGTGATAATGTTCTCGAACGCATTGAATGGCGAATTCCTTATTCATTTATGTGATTAAGGTGCACGTCCCGAATATGAATACAAATTTTCTTCTATGAGTACGGATTTAAACCCTCGATACACGGTGTTGGGTTCGCGGAAAGTAAGGTTTCCGGTAAGTATTCTGTCGTCAAATCAATCGGTGTTATTCCCGACGGTTTGACTCTCAACTATAATATTCCTGCCATGAATAGAGGTGCCTATTGCCAATTCTGATCAGTGGATTTATTTCCGGAATACGTGGTTTGACACTCCGTACCGCAAGATGCCTATCGCTATTGTCTTTGCTGTGCAACTCTCAAAGAAGGTAATATCGTTCTCAAACGGATTGACTCGCGATCTCACGTATACATGAAAATAATGTGCCCGTCAGCTAAAATATGTACTGATGTGATCATATGAAAACGGAGCGAGACCATCGCTACAGCGGGTTGGGTTCTCGGTCAACGTGTGTCGGAGATTTAATGTGCGGTTCCTGCATATAGGGCTTGATCCACACGGCCCCCATTGGCGCGGGATTGGGATGTCACGAAGTTATACTCCCGATGCAGCGGGATAGATTTCCCGAGAGTAAGGTCTTCGGTAAAACGTTTTACATTATACCAATTGGTTACGCACTTAAACAGTTTGACACTCTACCTTAATATTCGTTCCGCGAATTAAGTTGCCTATTACCAATACTGTTCAACGGGTCTACTCCCGGAATATCTCGTTAGACTCTCTGATTCACAGAATGTATTCAGCATTTGCCTTAGCCGGTCGACTCTCAAAGAAGGTGGCAACCTTCTCGAACGGATTGTATCTTGATTTTGTAATTCATACATGGAACTATGGTGCCCATCACAGATACGAATACATATGTGTTTCCATCCACACGAAGTATTACTCTCGATACCGAGGGATAGCTTCTCGGAAGGGACAGCATTCGGTAACTGGTTTAACGCTATGCGAGTATGTAACGATCTTCAAGGGTTTGACTGAAAAATACAAATACAAAATGCTTTTCGGGGAATTTACTTATAGTTGGAGCTATTGACTTATCCGTTCGACTCGCAAAGAGGGTGTTAACGTTCTCCAACGGATTGACAATCGATCTTCTACTTCATACGCAAAGTCAAAGTGCCCGGCAGGTATAGTAATCTGTTGCATTGATCACGATGTTATACTCTCGATACAATGCGTTAGGCCTTCGGACGGTATGGCATTGAGTAAAACGTTTGACTTTATTCCTATTGGCAACGTTCGCAAACGAATTAACTGTCTACCTTAATATTCAAACCGTGAATTAAGGTGACCATTGCAAATACTGTTCAGTGGAATTCCTCCTGGAATTCCAGGCTTGACTCTCGGAATCACGAATATAGGTGAATCTATTGAAGCAGCCGTTCGACTCTCGAAGAAGCTGGTAACGTTTTCGAACGGTTTAACACTCTATCTCCCAATTCATAGGTTAAACTAACGAGTCCGAGACTAAAATGTTTACTAATTGGATTCTACGACCACGAAGTTGTACCGTCGATACTGAGTGCTATATTCCCGGACGGTAAGACAGTACCGTTCTCATACGGTTTGGCGATCTACTTTAATATTCATACCGAGAATTAATGTGTCCAATGCGAATAGTGTACAGCGATGATATTGGTTAAGCGGTTCGTCCCCCGCAGAAGGCGGCAACACTCTTGAGCGGTTTGACACTCGCACTTCTAATCCATATTCGAAATAAATATTAGCTTGTAGCTAAAACCAATATTAATTCGCCCCACTGAACAGGATGTTACACTCTCCTTACAGCGGGTTAGTTTACTTGTGGGTAAGGTCTTCGGCAATAAGTTTGACTTTATAGCAATTTGTAAAGATCTTAAACAGTTTGACTCTCTACATTAATATCCAATCCGTGAATTAGATATACTGTTGCCAATACTGCTCAGCGAATTTACACCCAAAATACATGGTTTAACTCTCCGAATCAAAGGATAGGCGAAGCGATTGGCTTTGCCTATCAACTCTCATAGAAGGCGGTCACGTTCTTTATCGGTTTGACCCTCGATTTTCTTATTCGAAATTGAAATTATGGCCCTCTTCACTAAAATGTTTCTAATGCGTTTCCCTAAACACGTAGCTATACTCTCGACGCGGCGGGTTAGCTTCTCCGTCGGTAAGGCATTCGGTGAAACGTTTGACCTTATAAAAATTAATAACGTTCCCAAACGGTTTGACGCTCTATTTTAATATTCAAGCCGTGAATTAAGGTGACTACCACCGATATTGTTCAGTGGATTTACTCCCGGAGTACCTGCTTTGACTTTCGGATTCGGAGGGTGAGAGAAGCTATTGACTTATCCGTTCGTCTCTCACTGAAGGTGGCAACGCTCCCGACCGGTTTGGCGCTCGATCTTCTAACCCATTCATGAGGCTAAGGTGCCCCTAACTAAAATGGACACTAATTTCCCTTTGTGAGCACGATCTTAATCTCTGGATGAAGACGGTGAGATTCGCGGAAGATAACGCCTTCGGAAAACGTTTGACTTAATGCCAATTAGTAACGATATAAAACGTTTGGCGCTCTACATTTCTATCCTAACCGTGCATTAAGGTGTCTATTGCCAACACTGTTCAGCGTATTTGCTCTCGGAATGATTAGCTTGACTGTCGGAATCAGAGCAAAGGTGAAGCTATTGACTTAGAAGGTGGTCTCACACAGACGGTGGCAGCGTTCTCGTGCGGATTTACCATCGAGCTTCTAATACGTACATAACGTTAAGGTGCTCATCTCCGAAATGGAGACTGATTTCCTTCCAAGAAAATGAAGATATACTTACTCTCGGCACAGCTAGTCAGCTTTTCAGAGGGTAAGGTCTTCGGAAAAATGTTTCACTTTATACCAATCCGTAACGTCCTCAAACGGTTTGACGCTCTACTATAATACTAAAACCGATATTTAAGGCGTCTATTGTTAATACTTATCAGCGGACTGACTCCTAGAATACCAGGTTTTACTCTCCGAATCACAGGATAGGTGAAGCTAATGACTTTGCCGTCCGTCTCTCCCAGAATGTGGCAACGATCCCGAACGGTTTGACACTAGATCTTCTAATTCATACATGAATATAAGATGACGCCAGTAAATTGTATACTAATGTGTTTCCCTATAGACGTAGCTACATTGGCGATACGGCGCCATAGCGTATCGGACGGTAAGGCATTCGGTAAAACGTTTGACTTCATAGCAAATGGTACCGTTCTCAATCGGTTTGACGCTCTACTTTAGTATCCAACCCGTGAATTAAGGTGTCCATTGTAAATACTGGTCAGCTGATTTACTGCCGGAATACATGGTTAGACACTCGGAATCAATGAACAGGTGAAGCTATTGACTTGGTCGTTCGGCTCTCAAACAGGATGGTAACTTTCTCGAAATGTTTGACATTCGATCTTCTAATTCTCACACGAAATTAATGTGCTCGTCGCTAAATCATATACCAATTAGAACCACTGAACTCAAGGCTATACTATCGATACAGCGCGTTATATTTCGGAGGGTACTGTCATCGGTTAAACATTTGACATTGTAGCAACTGGTAACGTTATACAACGGTTTGACAGTCTTGTTCAATGTTCAGACCTTGAACTACGGCGCCAATTGCAAATACTGTTCTGCGGACTTGCACCAGGAATACCTGGTTTGACTTTCCGAATCACAGAAAATGCGATGCTATTGACTTGGCTGTGGGATGCTCAAAGAAGATGGTAACGTTCTTGCATACTTTGACTCTCGTTGTTGATATCAATATGCAAAAATGTGGTACCCGTCCGAAAAAATGTCTACTGATTTGTTTCCGCGAACAATAATCAAGACACTCGCTACAGCGTGTCAGGTTCTCGGGAGGTAAGGAATTCGGAAAAAGGAATAACTTAACTTGATTTGTTAATGTTCGCCGCCGGTTTGACTCTCTGGTTTAATATGCATACAGTGAATTTCGGTGACTAGTGTAAATACTGTTGAGCGTATTTACTCCAGGAATACCGGGATTAGCTATAGAGGTAACGGGAGGGGTGAAGCTATTGAAAGAAGGTGGTTGCAGACGGTTTGACACTGAATCTTCTAATTCATACATGAAAAAAGGTGCCCCGGCCTGAATCGTATACGTGCATGTTGCTCTCAACACCTTGTCATACTCTAGACACAGCGCGTTAGGCTTGCGGAGGGTAGTGTCATCCGTAAAGCGTTTGACGTAATACCAATTGGAAACGTTCACAAACGGTCTGACGCACAACTACAATATTCACACCTTCAACTGACGCGTTTATTGCCAATAGTGTATAGCGGATTGATGCCCGGAATACCTGGTTTGACACTCAGTATCACCGGGCCGGTCAATCTATTGGCTTAGATCTGCGACTCTCAAGTAAGTTGGTAATGGTATGACTCCCGGTCTTCTAATTCATACATGTAGTTAAGGTTCCTGCCTCAAAATTGTGTACTGATTTGTTTCACTGAACATGAAATCATACTCTCGATACAGCGGTTTAGGTTCCAGGAGGGCGAGGACTTCTGTTAAAGGTTAGACTTTATACCAATAGGTAATACGCTCAAACGGTTCACGCCCTACTGTAATATTCGAACCGTGAATTAAAATGTGCGTTGTCTATAGTGTAAAGCGGATTGACTCCCGGAATACCAGGTTTCGCTGTCGGAATATCAGGATAGGTGAAGCTTTTGACATAACCGTTCGAATATCAAGGAGGGCAGAAACGTTCTCCAACTCCTTGACCCTCGATCTTCCAGTTCACGCATGATGCCCAGCTGCACGTCACAGAAGAGAATAATAATTTCTTTCTCTGCGCTCGTAGTTATACTCTCGTTACAGCGTGTTAGCTTCTCGGATGGCAAGGCCTTCGGTTAAGAGTTTGACTCTCCACCAATAGGAAACGTGCTACAAGGGTTTCACTGTGTACTTTAATATTTATACCGTGAAATAATGTACCCAATACCGATACTGAGAAGCAGATTTACACGCGGAATACCTGATTTGACTCTCGGAATTGTAGGGTAAGTGAAGCTATTGCCACAGCACGAGGATAAGTTGTCCGTCACTGAACCGAATACAAATTTCTCTCTATGAACGCGAAGATATACTGTGGCAGCAGCGGGTCAGATTCACGGTTTTAAGGCCTTCGGTAATATGTTTGTGTTTGTAGCAACTGGTATCGGTCTCAATCGTTTTGACGAACAACATCAGTATCAGACCGTGACTTATAATGTCCATTGCCAACACTGTTCTGCGGATTTACTCCTCGAATGCCTGTTTTAACTTCCGGAATCATAGGATAGCAGAAACTATTGTCTTATCCGTTGAATTTCAGAGAACATGATATAGCTCTGGAACGGTATGACCCTCTATCTTCATACTCACACATGAAATTAAGGTGCGCGTCACCAAATTGAATTCTAAATTGTGACTCTGAACACAAAGCAGGACACTTCCCTGCAGCCGGTTATGTTCTTGGAAGTTAAGGTAGTCTGTAAAAAGAATGACCTTTTACCAACATGCAATGGTCACCCACGGTTTGACTCTCTACCTTGGTATTCATGCCGTGAATTAAGATGTCTTTTGGCAATACTGAAGGTGGTAATGTTCTGGAACAGCTTGACCTCCGATCTTCTAATTCATACGCGAAGATAAGTTGCGCATCACTGCAATGAATACTAATTTAATTTTCTGAACACTAAGTGATACCCTCGATACAGCTGGTTAGGCTTTCGGCGTGTAAGATTTCCAGTAAAGCGTTTGACTTCATAGAAATTGGCAACACACTCAAACAGTTTGACGCTCTACGTTAATATTCGAACAGTAAATTGTGGTGCCTGTTACCATTACAGTTCAGCAGATGTTCCTCCGGAATACCTGGTTTTACTCATGGAAGCACCGGATAGGTGTATTTCTGCTTAGCTGTTCGTATATCACAGAAGGTGTTAATGATCTTGATTGGGTTGACTATTGATCTTCCATTTCATTCACGAAATTAATGTGTGCGGCAATACCATGTATACTCATTTGTTCCTCTGAACACCTTGTTTTACTCTCGATAGAGCGGGTTAGGTCCTCGGATGGTAAGGACTTCGGTGAAAAGTTTGTCGCTATACAAATTGGAAGCGTAGTACATTTGTTTCTCTCTATAGCTTAATATTTATACCGTGGAACAGGGTGTCTATTCCCAATATTCTACAACCGATTTACTACTGGGATACGTTGTTTGACCCTCCGAATCATAAAATATGTGAAGCTATTGACTTTGCCGTTCTATCCTCATAGAAGGGGATAATGATCATATCATGAGAAGGGTTTGACACTCGATTTTCTAAATCATACTTGAAATTATGCTGCTCGTCATTAAAACGTATAACAATTTGATCATCTGAACTCCATGATATACTCTCGGTACAGCGCGTAAGGCATTCGGAGGGTAAGGTCTTCGGCGAAGCGTTCGACCCTATTCGAATTGGAAACGTTCTCCAACTGTTTGACGCTCGATCTTCTCATTCATTCATGATATTAAGTTGCCTCCCACTAAAGTGCATAGCTATTTGTATCTCTGAACACGAAGTTATACACTCGATACTTTGCGATAATATCTGCAATGGTAAGGTTTTCGGTATAGAATATGACGTTGTACGAATTGGTAACGTTCTCAAACGGTTTGGCCTCAAAACTTAATATTCTCACCGTGATATAATGTTTCTATTGCCAATACTGTTCAGCGGATTTGCTCCTAGAATATGAGGCTTGACTCTCGGAATCCCATCTATTGGTGAAGCTATTGACTCAGTCGTTCGACTCTCAAAGAAGGAGCTAACGATCTCGATCTCTATGACACTAGAAATTCTAATTCACACATAAATTAAGTTGCGAGACACTAAAATGCGTACTAATTCGTGTGCGTGATCACAAAGTTATACTCACAATGCAGCGGGGAAGTTTCTCAGATAGTAAGGTCTTCGGTAATGCGATTGTCTTTATAACAACTAGTAACCTTCTAAAACGGTTTGGTGCTCTACCTTAATATTGAAAGTCTGCATTAAGGAGTCTGCATTAAGGTGTCCATTGAAAATAGGAGTACAGTGCATTGACCCCAGGAATCCCTGGACTGTCTCTCAGAATCTCAGGATAGGTGCAGCTATTGCTTAACCGTTCGTCTCTTACAGAATGTTCCAACGTTCTGGAGCGGTTTGACGCTCCATCAACTAATTCGTACATGCAATTAATGTGGCGTCACAAAATAACATACTAATTTGTTTCTCTGAGCACGTAGTTATACCCTCAATGCAGATGGATAGGCTTTCGGAGGTAGGGCCTTCAGTGCAACGATTGACTTCGTACCAATCGGTAACGCGCTGAAACAGATTGCTGCACTACTTTAATATTCGCACGGCGAATTAAGTGTCTATTGCCAATACTGTTCAGCGGATTTTCTCCCGGAATGCATGGTCTAGTCTCTCAAAATCACAGAAAAGGTGAAGCTGTTGCATTATACATGCGACTATCAAAAGAGGTGTTAGCGATCTCGGAATATTTGATTCTCCATCTTCCTATTGATACATGTAATTAACTTGATGGCCTGCTAAAGTGTCTACTAATTTTTTCCTTGAACACTAAGCAAGACACTTGCTGCTGCGCGATATGTCTCGGAGGGTAAGGTATCGATAAAATGTTCGACCCTATACCGGTAAGTAACGTACTGCGACGGTTCGTATCTCTATATTACTACTTATACCGCAAACTAAGGTGTCTATTAGAAGTACTCCACTGCGGATAGACTCTCAGAATTCATGGTTTGACTCTCAGTATCACAGATATGTGAAGCTATTGACTTAGCCGTACGTATCTCAAGGATGTGGTGACGTTCTCGAACGGTTTGGCCATCCACCTTCCAATTTATGCATGAAATTAAGGTGCACGTCTGTAAATGTAGACCAGTTCGTACGTCTGAATGCGGTTTGATATTCTCGATACAGGCTGGTCAGTTTTTCGGAAAGTCAGGCCTGTAAGGAGTTTAACCCTATTCGATCTGGTAATGTTCTATAACGGCTTGACGGCCAATTTCAATATTCAAACCGTGAATTAAGTTGCCCATTTCCAATAATGCAGAGGGCATTTAGGCCAGGAATATCTGGTTTGACAGACGAAAGACAGGATGGTTGAAGCTATTCTCTTAGGCCGCTTATTCTCCAAGACCGTGGTGCCGTTCTGTAACGTTTAGTCCCCCAATATTCTAATTCATACACGACGTTAAGGTGCTTGTCACTGAAATAGATTGCAATTTCTTCCTCTGGAAACGATGATATAATCTCGTCCCAACTGGTCAGGTTCTCAGAAGGTAAGGTTTTCGGTAAATTGTTTGACTTTAAACAAATCGGTAACGCTCCTCAAGCGGTTTTGACGCTCTATTTTAATATCAAACCGTGAATTAAGGTGTCTCCTGCCAAAACTGTTCAGCGCACTTACTCCCGGAATACCTTGTCGGACTCTCGCAATCGCAGGATCGGTGAAGCTATTGACTTAGCCCTTCGACTCTCAAAGAAGGTGGTAACAATCTCGAACGCATTGTACTTCTGTCCTCTAACTCAAAGATTAAAATATGGTTCCCGCCATAAAACGTATACCAACTTGCTTCTCTGAACACGGAGTTACACTCTCGATACAGCGGTTTAGCCTCACGGAAGGTAAGGCCATCTGTCAGAGGTCTGACTCTATACCAGTAGGTATTGTTCTACAACGATAGCATTCTGTTCTGGTACTATTTATACTGTGAATGAAGGTGTCTATTGCCAGTACTATACTGCGGATTGACTCTCGGAATTCCCGGTCTAACCCTCGGAATAATAGGGGCGGTGAAGCTATTGACTCAGCAGCACGAATCTGAAACTAGCTGCTAACGATCTCGAACAGCTTGACATTCAATTTTTGCTATTCGTACGTGAAGCTGAGGTGTCTGTCTGCCTATAAATGTCTACTCATTTGTTTCCGTGAAAACTAAGATAGACACTCGCTGCAGCGGGGCAGGTTCTCGGAAGGTAATGTATTTCTTGAAAATAGTTACCTTATTTTGATTGATAATATTGACCGGCGGTTTGACTCCATGTATGAATTACACGGTCGAGTGTCAAACCTTTCGAAACGTTACTACATCTTTAAATCGAACGGCTGAGTCTATAGCTTCACCTATCCTGTGATTCCGAAAGTCATCCTAGGTATTCGATAGTCAATGCGCTGTACAGTAGTGGCAATGGACACCTTAATTCGCGTAATGAAAATTCAGGTAGAGGGTCAAACTGTCTGAGAACAATATCAATTTGTATAAAGTCATTCTTTATGCGATGCATTCCATGCATTCCGAGAACCAACTCCACTGTAGGGAGTGTCCTGCTAACTGTTCACACAAAAACACATCAGCAGACATTTTGGCAGAGGGACACTTTATTATCATGTTTGAGTAGCAAAATCGAGAGTGATTCGTTCCAGAACGTTGCAACATTCCTTGAGAGCCGAACGGCTAAGTCTATATCTCAACACATCCTGTCATTCCGGGAGTCAAATCAGGTACACCAGGAGTAAATACATAGTACAACATTGACAATGCAAACCTTAATTCACGGTATGAATATTAAAGCAGGCTGTCATACAGTTGTAGATTGTTTCTTATTGCTATACAGTCGAACTTTCTACTGAAAGCATTATCTTCCGAGAAACTTATCCGCGGTATCAAGATTATAACATCGTATTGAGAGAAGCAGATTATTATACATTTTAGAGACGGGCACCTTAACTACATGTATGAAATAAAAGGTCGAGGGTCAAACAGATACAGAACATTACCACTTTCTTTGCGAGTCGAACGGTTATGTCAATAAATTCACCTATCACATAGCAGGGCGACCAACCGTTCGAGAGCATTACCAGATGGAATAAAATCAAACATTTCTCCGAGGGCCGTGCCATCCGAGGAGATATACCGTTGTATCGAGAGTATCTCACCCTGTTCAGAGATACAAACCTAGTAAACATTTTAGTGACAAGCACCTTAATGTCATGTATGAATAAGAAGGTCGGTGGTCAAACCGAACAAGAACGATATCACATTCTTTGGGAGTCGTACGGCTAAGTCTATTGCGTCAAATATCCCGTGCTTCGCAGATTCATACCTGGTGTTCCTGCAGAAAATACTGAATAGTATTGGCAATAGACACCTCAATTCACGGTTAGAATATTATGCAGGCCTTCAAGGACGTAGTAGAACATGATCTATTCGTGAAGGTTTAAATGTCTTGCAGAATGCCTTACCATCAGAAAAAGTGACCCGCTGTATCGAAAGTATAGCACGGGTTCAGATGTACGTTCTTGAATACATTTTTGTGACGAACACCCATAATTTCATGCATGAATTAGAAGATCGAGTGTCACTCCGTTGGAGAACGTTGCCACCTTCCTTTATAGACGAGCAGCTAAGTTATCGGATTCACATTACCAGTGATTATCAGCGGTTCAAACTATGTACAGCTGAGTAGATCCGCTGAACAGTATTGCCAATAGACTACTTGATTCACGGTTTGAACAGTATACAAGACCGTCAAACGTTTGAGAACGTAACCACCTTCTGTGAGAGACGAACGGCTGTGTCAATAGCTTCACCTGTCCTGTGGTTTTCGAGAGTCAAACCAGGTATTCCATTAGTATATCCACTGAACAGTGTTGGCAATAGGCACCTCAATTCACAGTTTGAATATTAAACCGGAACGTAAACCGTTGTAGAACGTCACCTACTGCTAAATAGTCAGACAATTTACCGATGGCCTTATTTTCCGTGTTAACACCTTCTCGAGAGCAGAAGTTCTAGATCAATACCTGCACCTATCCTGTCATTCCGAAGGTCAAACAAGTATTCCTGGTGTCTATCCGTTGAATGTTACTGGAAACGGACATCTTAATGCACGGTATGAATATTAAGGTAGAGCGCCAAACATTTGTATAGCTTTATCTATTGATTTGCTGTCACATTTTATACAGAAAGCCTTATCTACCGCGAAACAAACCCGCCATACAGAGAGTACAACTTTGTGCTCAGAGAAGCACATTACTTTTCATTTCTCGACATGCACCTAAATTTCAGGTACGAATAAAAGAATCGAGAGTAAAGCCATTCAGCAACGATTTGCGTGTCGCATAGTTAAGTCAATATCTTGACATATTCTTTGATTCCGAAGCTGCACAAGTTACTCCGGGAGTAAATTTGTTGAACAGTATTGGCAATAGTCGTCCTATGTCACGGTATGATAATGAAAGTAGAGACAATCCGTTCGACTACGTTTCCAGTTGGTATGTAGTAAAATGTTTTACCGAAAACCTTTATTTCGGCGAACGTAGCTCGCTATATGGCGAGTGTTACTTCGTGTTCAGAGATACAAATGAGTACCCATTTTATTGCGCAGCTCTTAAATTTCATGTATGAATATGATGATCAGAGTCAAACCCATGGAGAACTTTACCACCTGCCTTAAGTGTCGGACAGAGCTATGTCAATAGCTTCACCTATCCTTTGATACCGCGAGTCAAACAAGGTATTCCTGAGGAAAAGGAGCAGAACACTTTTGCAATAGACACCATAATTCAGTGTATGAGTATTAAAGTACAGAATCGAACTGTCGGCTAACATTAACAATTCTTTTTAAGTCGTTCCTTTTACCGAATACCTTCCCTTCCGATAACGCAACCCGTTGCAGCGATTGTGTTCCTTAGTTTCCACGTTCTCAAATTATTATACATTTTAGCATTAGGATACATTTCTTTCGTGCATACATAGGAACATCGAGGGCATGCCATTCGAGAACTTAGCCACCATCTTTGAGAGTGGGATAGGTTTTTTGTTGTTGTTTGACGCGGGGGAACCTTCAATAGATGTCTGGCCCCCTTGAGGGAGGGGCCAGGGGTTTGTCGGGTTCTTACCGACTAATCCCCCGCGGTGGTCCACCGTCTCCGCTAAGAGGAGCGCCGGGAATTCAAGCGTCAGGCACCGAAGCCGTCGGCGCTCCACACGGCTCACCTTGCTGAGATCTTCTTCGCGCGTCACGCTTCTTCCTCTTGGCACTATGGCAGTGCCGTGTGGACCACCGTGCGACACCGACACCTACTTGGACGCGATCCCCGAGGGGTTTGTCCCTCAACCAACCACCCCGCGATCCCCCCTGGTGACGGGAAGGCAAAGGACGGGGACAGCCTCGACCGGCAGGGGCTCTTCCCGGACGTCATCCGACCACGTGGGACTAACGTCCGCACGCGCTCATGTGAGCCTGCGTCGCGCTCGCCGGAACCGCCTCCCGGAGCGAGAGCGGGCCTGTGCTCCTTATTCCCTGCCACGCTACGCTGCGTCCTTCTGCAGCATCACCTGCTCGCAGAAGGAGGCCACATCTCGCCAATTCCTCTCGGGCTCCACCATGTTAGGCACGATGGCGAAGAGCGAGAGGTCCCTCCCTTCAACACTCTGCCGGGCCCGTCTTCAGCGGTCCAGGCCGGACAATCCTGCAGGGTGTGCAGCGCGGAGTCCACTCCGCGTCGCAGAACCAACAACCAGGCGTAACCGCACGCCCGATCTTGTTGAGGATCTCTCCGAAACACCCGTGTCCGGAGAGCACCTGCGTGAGGCGGAATGTCCGCCTGCCCCCGCTCTTCATCGCGGCGTCTAGAACAGGGACGATGGCTCCGACGGCCCTCTGGCGGAGGCCGCCTGACGGCTCAGTCTCCGTCTCCACACTTCCAAACCGGACCGTCGGATCTCCTTCTTGATGTTATCCGCTTCCTCCGGTCCTAGACTCGGGAGATCGCTCGGTCGACGACGCACGAGGTCGTAAGTTCTGGTCTCCATTCCCGCCAGTAGATCCAGCGGCAGGAGGCCCGCCAGGACGGAGGGCGCCTCGTGTGAGATGGTGCGATACCCCCACATCACACTGATGGCCAGTCTGCGCCAGACACTAGCGAGTCTGGCACAGCGCTTGCGCCTGCCCATCAGGTCCGCCGCACATACCGGGGCTCCGTACACGGCCATCGAACGGATGACCCCGGAGCGCTCTCTCGTCCGGCCCTCCGATGTTCGGGAGGAGCCGGCACAGTGCCCCCCCCCCCGTCCGTTCCAGGAGAGGGGCGAGTTGCTCGAAGTTGTCCTCGAAGGTCCATCGGCCGTCCAGCACGAGGCCGAGAAACTACATCGTATCCCGGATCTGGACTGCCTTTCCACACGTGTAGACCGTTCCTCTTCGTACGTTGCCCGACGGTGCTACCCGATTCGTCCTGCCGTGGAACCAGATCGCCTGGGTCTTCTCCAGCGAGACGCGGAGTCCCAAGCGTTCTATGGCCCTGACCACTGTGGCCACTCCCAGTTCGGCGATCCGGGTCGTCCTCCCGTACTCGCGACCGCTCGCCGTGACGAGGGTGTCATCCGCGTAGCAAGTGACACTCACCCCGTCGGGGAGCGAGCAATGCATCACTGTATCGAACGCTAAGTTCCACAGGATCGGACACAGTACCGACCCCTGTGGGACCCCGCAGCGCATCTCCCTGCGCACGGTACCGTCCCTCCCGGGATATTGTGAACGCCTGATGGACAGGTAGTCTCGGATATCCGCCGCCAGGTACAGGGGCACCTCGTGCCACTCCAACGCCACCCCGACGGCAGTCCAGGGCAGGGGATTAAACGCGTTGGCGATGTCCAAACTAACGGTCAACATCACACCGCCCTGTTGGACGACCGCCTCCGACAGGGACCTGACGCGCCGAACTGCGTCGATGGTCGACCGCTCCTGCCGGAGACCGAACTGTCGGTCATCCCGATCCGGACCAGCTCCCGAGAGGTGGTCCCACAGCCTCCTGGTTACCACCCTCTCGAAGCGCATCCCACCCACGTCCAACAGGCACATCGGCCTGTACGCTGCCGGAGATTGCTGGGACTTTCCCACCTCCGGCAGTAGCACGCCTTGGCCTCCTTGCAGCACTCCGGAAACTTGCACTCCCGGAGGCACTGTGTGAAGAGGGTCCTGATCCGACCTTCGAGGGGACTCGACGCGAGTACCCAGTCGCGTCCAGGGATCCCGTCCGGTCCCGGCGCATTGACTCACGCTCCCATTTCCCGAATCGCTCTGCTCCGCTCCTCGGAGGTTACCCCCAAGGTCGCCTGTCCATCCGACTTCGCATCGTGCCGATGGGGTCTCCTCCGCTGTCCTCTCGTCCCCAGGTGACGCGGGGAAGAGGGGCGTTGAAGAACCGCTTCGCGAAGGCAGGCTCCACGCTCTCCGTATGCGGCGTAGCCCACCCCCTCATTCTGCCTAACACGACGCGATACGGATGACCCCACGGGTCCCAATGCAGCGTCTCTAGCAGCGCCTTAAATTTGGAGGATCCCGCCTTCTTGACCGCCCTGCGCAGGCTCTTGTTCATGCCCCTGCACTCCCTGTGCAGGGCGGACTCCTCCTCCGACGTGGCCGCTCTTCGGCGTCTGGCCCGGGTGTACCGCCTTCGGGCTCGATTGGTCCTCTCCCTGAGAGTCGTGAGGCTCGACGCTCCACCAGTACACCGACCTTGGTGGCTACTTCGTTGCCTGTGGCATGGCAACGTCGCACGCCTCGGTCATGGGTCGCTGGATCTCCGAGACCTGCGCGTCGACGTCACCCTCCGGGGCTGGGGACCAGTCCGCCGCGTGCACCGCAACCCCGTTCATGCGCTGCAGCTGCCACCTCCGAGCCGAGTCGATTCCTCCTCTTCTTTCCTCTTGTCGTCGACGCCGGGCCGCGCCCGGGGCGCGGTAACGCATGAGGACGGGTATATGGCCCCTCAGCAACTCGATCTTCTCTTACACTGCCCATGCGGTGAGCCTCTTCGGCGCGGTCGGCGAGGCGAAGGAGATGTCCACCACGGACTCCCCCGCCGGCCTCACGCACGTGCTAGCTCCGCCCCGATTGAGGATCCTCAGATCCAACCCGGCTGCCCATTCGAGCAACGCCTCGCCTCTCGCGTTGGTCCTCCGGCACCCCCACGCGGTAGCGTCGGCGTTGCAGTACCCGAGGACGAGCATGGGCCCGGAAAAGCGCTGGTTCACCGCTCTTCGCACACCGTCCAGGCAATCCTCGTTCTCCGCGAGCGTGCGGTTGCGCGAGACATAGCAGCCCACCACTACGACGTCACCCCACAGGACCCCACATGGCCTTCCCCTTGGTGCAGCAGCGTGGCGATCGGGTTGCGGGCTGTGTCCGCCACACCAGAAAGTGTGGCACAGCTACGTCAATAACTTCAACTACTCTGTGATAACGAATAGTTATACCAGGTATTCTAGGAGTACATTCGCTGCACAGCATTGACAATGGACACCTAAACTCTCGGCATGAGCAATAGAGTCGGCAGTCATATCGTCGGGGAGCATTACAAATAGTTATAGAGTCATTCTATCCTCAGACTACTTTATGTTCCGAGAACGTATCCCGCAGTACCGAGAGCATGACTTCACGGTAAGAGAAACAAATTAGAAAACATTTTAATTACGGGCACCATAACTTCATGTATGTGTTAGAAGGTTGAGAGTCAAACCGCTTGTGAACGTTGTGACCATCTGTGAGAGACGAACGGCTAAGTCAAAGTCTCCACATATTATGCGATTCTGACGGTCAGACCAGGTATTCCGGAAGTCAATCGACAGAGCAGTATTACCAATGGACACGGTCATACACGGTATGAATATTAAAGTAGAGCGTCAAGCCCTTGTAGATCATTACCTATTCTTATACAGTCTATCATTTTACCATAGGCCTTTCTTTCCGAGAAGCAAGCCCACTATATTCAGGGCATTACTTCGTGTTCCGAGATGCAAATTAGTAGACATTTAAGAGACAGGCACCTTAATTTCGTGAATGCATTATAAGATCGGAACACAGACTGATCATGAACATTACCGCCCCCTTTGGGAGTGGAACGCTGAAGTGAATAACTTCACCTATCCGTGATTCCAGAGTCAACCCAGGAAAACCGAGAAGTTAGTCCTCTAATCAGAATTGGGAGTTGGCACGTTATTTCGCCTTTTGAATATTAATATGGAGCGACAAACTGTTTGAGAGCGTTACCAATTGGTATAATGTCAAACGTTTTAGCGACGACCACACCCTACGAAACACTAACACGCTGCATCGAGAGTATACCTTTGCGATCAGAGTTACAAATTAGTTTATATTTTAGTGACAGGCTCCTTAATTTCAGGTACGAATATGAGGATCGAGCGTCAAACCGTTGGAGAACGTCACCAATTGGTATAGGGTCAAACGCTTCACCGAAGTCCTCACCCTCCGAAAACTTGCCCGCTGTATCGACAGAAATGCAGAGTGTTCAAAGGAACGAATTAGCATACATTTTAGTTACGATCACTATAATTTCATGTATAAAACAGAAAATCGAGTGTGCCTCTATCTTTGAAGGTCGAACGGCTATGTCTATAGCCTCACTTGTCCTATGATTCCGAGAGTCAAACCAGGTATTCGGGAGTAAATGCGCTGAACTGTATTGTCAATTGACATCATAATTCACGGTAGAATACTAAGTGGCGGGTCAAACCATTTGCGAACGTTACCACCCTCTCTGAGAGTCGAACGGCTAGGTCAGTCGCTTCACTTATCCTGTGATTCTGGAGGACAAACTAAGTGGCCCGGGAGTAAAGCCGCAGTACAGTATTGGCAATGGACACCTTAATTCTCGGATTGAATATTAAAGTAGAGCCGATACCAATTTTTATAAAATCAAACGGTATACTCAAGATCTTATCCAAAGAATATCTTACCCATTGTATCGATGGAATAAGGTGTTGTTCAGTGGGCGGAACTTGTATACATTTTAGTGACGATCACCTTAACTTCCAGCAGGAATCAGAATGTAGAGAGCCGCACGGATCGAGGACGATACCACCTTCTGTGTAAGCCGGGCGGCTAAGTCAATCGCTTCACCTATCCAGGGATTCGAAGAGCCATATCAGGTAATGCGGAAGTAAATCCACTGAACAGTATTGGCAAAAGACACCTTACATCACAACATGAGCATTAAGGTTCAGAGACCATCCCTTGGGGAATATGTCCAATTGGTATAAAGTCATTCCTTTTACCCAATACCAATCCTTCCGATAGCTTCACCAACCGTGCGATTTCGAGAATCGTATCAGGTATTCCTGGAGTAAATCCGCTGAACAGTAATGGTAGCAGACACTTCAATTCAGGGTTTGCATATTAAAGTAGAGCGTCAATTTGATTGAGATCAATAGCATCTGCTGTAAAATCACACGTATTACCGAAGATCTTACCCTCTGAAGAACTAACCCGCTGTATCTAAAATATAACATAGTTCTCAGAGGGTCGAGTTACTGTTCATTTTAGTGATGAGCACCTCGATTTCATTCATGAATTAAAATATCGGTGGTCTATCGATTCGAGATCGTTACCACCTTCTGTTGGAGTAGAACGGCTATGTAAATAGCTTCACATATCCTGAAATTCCAAAAGTCAAACCAGATATTCCGGGAGCTTATCCGCTGCAAAGTAATGACAATGGAGGCCTTACCTGGCCGTCTGTATATTAAAGTAGAGCGTGAAACCGTTTGTGAACGTTACCAATTTTGATACATTCAAACGTTTTTTCCCGACGGCGGAAACTTCCGCCAAACTCGCCCGCATCATCGAGAGTATAACTTCGTGTTTAGAGGATCAAATTATTACACACGCAAGTGACGAGAACCTTAATTTCATTATCAGTAATAAGATTAAGGGTCAAACCATTCGAGAAAGGTACCTCGTTCTTTCAGATTTAAACGGTTACGTCAGTAGCTCCATACAGCCAGCGGTTTAGAAAGTCAAAGGAGATATTCCGGGAGTAAATGCGCTGTCCAGCATTGGCGATAGATACCTTAATTCGAGGATTGAATATTGAAATAGATCGTTACACCGTGTGAGAACGTAACAATTGATATAAAGTCAAACATTTTACAAAATGCCTTACCGTCCGAGAAGATAACCAGCCGTATCGAAGGTACAGCTTCATGTTTAGAGAAACAAAATAGTATTCAATTAAGTGGCGGCACCTTAAATTCATGTATGAATTAGAACATCGAGATTCAAACCGTTCAAGACCGTTGCAACCTTCTCTGAGAGACGCACACCTAAGTCAATAGCGTCACATATCCTGCGATAGCGAGAGTCAAACCAGGCATTCCGCGAATAAAGCTGCTGTAGTGTATTGGCAAAGGACACTTTAATTCACGGTTTGAATATTACTGTAGAGCGTTAATCCGCTTGATAGCGTTACCGATTGGTATAAAGTCAAACGTTTTACAGAAGGCCTTACCTTCTGAAAGCCTATCGCACTGTATCGGGAGTATAACATGTTGTTCAATGGTAGAAATTTGTATACATTTTAACAAGCGGACATGCTGTTTTCATGTCTGAATAGCAATATCGAGAGTATCCGATCTAGAACGATACTGCCTTCATTGAGAATCGAGCAACGAAGTGAATTGCATCACTTATCCTGTGATTCTGACAGTCAAACCAGGAATACCGGGAATATATCCGCCGTATAGTGTTGGCAATGGACGCCATAAATAACGGTTTAAATATTGCAGTGGTGCATCAAACCGATTCGGAACGCTACAAATTCGTCTAAAGCCGAGACCATAACCCACTGTATTGAAATTATAAGTTCGATTTCACAGAAGCTAGATCTTCTGAACATTAGACACTCGCACCTTAATTTCATGAAGGAATTAGAAAATCCAGGGTCAAAATTTTCAGGAACATTACCCCATTCCTCGAGACTACTTATGCTAAATCAATCGGTACACTTATCCTGTCATTTTCAGAGTCAATCCAGGTATTCCGGCATTCAACCCGCTATTCAGTATTGGAAATAGGCCCCCTAATTCACGCTATGAATATTTAAGTAGAAGGTCAATCCGTCGGAGAACATTACCAATTGGTATCGAGTCATTCTTATAACCAAAAACATACCCTTCATAGAACCTATCACGCTGTAGCGAGTGTCAGGTTCAGTGCTCAGGGAAACAAATGAGTAGTCATTATAGGAGAAGCATACCTTATATTCAAATATTAATATTTAAGATCGAGTGTCAGACTGTTGGGCAAACGTCCTACCGAAGGCAGAACCTTCCGAGGACCTGCCCCGCGGCATCGAGAGTATAAACTCGTGATCAGAGACACAAATTAGTATACATTATAGTAACCGCGACTTCGTTCTGATGTATGAATTAGAAGATATATCTTCGAACTATTCGAGAGCCTAACCACCTTGATTGAGAGTCGAACGCCTAGGCCAAAGGCTATAGCTATCCTGTCATTTCGAGAGGCAAATCAGGTATTCCAAGAGTAAATTCGCAGAAAAGCATTGGCAATAAACACCGCTACTCACTGTATGAATATTAAAGTACAGAGTCAATCCGCTGGAGAACGTTACCGTTTGGTATAAAGTCATACTCCTTACCAGACACCATACCTTCCGAGAAAATAACCGCTGTGTCGGGGGGTATAGCATCGGGATCAGGGAAACAAATTAATAGACGTTTTAGCCGACGGACACCTTAATTTCATGGATGCTCTAGAAGAACGAAGGGTCAAACCGCTCGAGAACGTTGCCCCTTCTATCAGAGTCGAACGACTATGTCAATAACTTCACCTATCAAGGGATTCGGAGAGCCAATCCAGGTATTCCTGGTCTAAGGCGCTGAACAGTATTGGCAATAGACAGCTTATTCCACGGCATGAATAATAATGCAGACCATCAAACAGTTGTAGAGCTTTACCTATTCGTATAGAGTCAAACGTTTTACCGAAGGCCTTACCTTCCTAGAAACCAACCAGCTCTGCAGAGGGTGTGGCTTCGTGTTCAGAGAAGCAAGTGAGTATGAATTTTAGTGACAGGCACCGTAACTTCATGTATTACTTATTATTATATCGAGGGTCAAACCGCTCGAAAGCGTTACCACTTTCATATAGAGACGAACGGCTAAGTCCATAGCTAGACTTATTCAAATATTTTATGAGTCAAACCACGTATTCCCGGAGTAAGTGTTACTAATTTGCTACCTTGAGCACTGAGCAAGACACTTGGTGCAGCGGTTTGGGTTTCTCGGAAGGTACGGCCCTCGGTAAAATGTTTGACTATAAATTAAAAGATAAAGCTCTATAACCGTTGTACGCTTTACCTTCATATTCATTCCGTGAAATAAGCTGTCTATTGCCAATACTGTTCAGCGGCCTAAGTTCAGGAACACCTGGTTTGACTTTACCAACCACAGGATAGGTGAATCCATTGGCGCAGCGGTTGGTGTCTAACAGAAGGTGGCAACGTTCCCGAGCTGTTTGACGCTCGATCTTCTAATACGTGTATGAAGTTAATGTGACCGTAACTGAAATTAATGACAATTTTCTTGTCAGAACCCGAAGTTATATTCTCGACGGAGCCATTCAGATTCGCGGAAGCAAACGCCTCCGGTAAACGTTTGACTTTGTACAAATCGGTATCGTTCTCAAACGGCTTGAAACCCAAGTTTAATATTCAAGCCGTGGATTAAGGTGTTCTTTGCTAATACCATTCAGCAGATTTACTCACTGGATACCAGGCCTGACAGTCGGAATCACTAGATAGGTGAAACCATTCACATCGCCGTTAGTGTCTAGAAATGGTGGTGTCGTTCTCCAACGGCTTTGCTGTCGATTTTTATATTGTTTCCTGAAAATGTGGTGTCCGTCTGCGAATATGTCATCTAATTTGCTTCTGCGAACAATAAGTAAGGCACTCGATGCGGCGCGATCGGTTCTCGGAAGGTAAGGTAATGTGTAAAAATAATGACTTTATACTAATTGATATCGTTCTCGAACGGGTTGACACTCCGTTTTAATACCCAAGCCGTGAATTATGGCGTCCGTTGATCACACTGTTTATTGGATTTAATCGTGGAATACCTGGTTTGGCTCTCGGAATCATAGAATAGGTGAAGCTATTGACTTAGCCGTTCGTCTCTTACAGAATGTGTGCAACGTTCTCGAGCGTCTTGACCCTAGAACTTCTACTTCATACATGAATTTAATGGTGGCGTCACTAAGATGTATACTTACTTGCATCCTTCAGCACGATGTTATCCTCTCCATACAGCGGATTTGATCCTCGGAAGGTAAGGCCTTCGGTAAAACGTTTGACCCCTATACGTATATGTACCGTTCTCAAACGGTTTGACATTGCACTTTAATATTCATACCGTGAATTTAGGTGTATTTTGCCAATCCTGTTCAGCGCGTTTACTCCAGGGATACCTGGCTTCAATTACGGAACCACAGGATAGGTGATGCTATGGACGTAGCTGTGCGTCCCTCAAAGCTGGAGGTAACGATCTCGAACAGCTTGTGTCTCGATTTTGCTGTTCATACACGAAAATATGCTGTCCGTCTGCTCAAATGTCTATTAATTTGATTTCACTAACACTATGCAAGAATCGCCCTACAGCGGGATATGCTTCTCGGAAAGTAATGCACTCGGTAAAATTTTCGTCCGTATACCAATAGGTAACGGTCGCAAACGGCTTGGCGAACTACTTTAATATCAACCCGTGATTTAAGGTGTCCATTGCTAATACTGATCAGTGGAATTACTGCCCGAATACCTAGTTCAGCTCTCAGAATCACAGGAAAGGAGAAGCTATTGTCTTAGCCGTCACACTATCAGAGAACGTGGTAAAGATCCAGAACGGCTTGACCCTCTATCATCTTACCGATACCTGAAACTAAGGTGCGCGTCACTAGAACGTCTACTAATTTGTTCCTCTGAACACGGAGTTATACCATCGAGACAGCTGGTTAGGCTTTCGGAGTGTAAGGTCTCGAGAAAAACGTTCCACTTTTTACAAAGTGGCAACGCACCAAAAGAGTATGACGCTCTACATTAATATTCAACCAGCGAATTAATGTGTCTATTACCAATGCAGTTCAGCGGATTTACGGCCGAAATACCTGCATATACTCTTGCGATCACAGGTTAGATGAAGATATATCGAGGTCTTGTAGTTGTACACTGCAGATCGAAGCGGCATTACTGTATGATTTCAGTCAATTCCTTATCATCGATATTGTACCATATGCATTCTGTCACAGTTATCTATTTATTGACAGATACTGCAATTTACTGTTGTTATATTTTCGTACTTGTTCGAAATTTGCAATTTTTGTGTAAAAAAACTTGTATTCCTTAGTAAATGTGCCTCTGAAATTAGTTGAGTGTACGTTTATGACATTATCTTGTTAAAAATATTGTTATTTTATACGGTTGTCTGTAAACGTACCTACGGCTCCAGCACGACACGCCTGGAATTATGCTATAGTTGCGTTCACATGATCGGAGCGGCACTACTCGATGGTTTTCGTTAATTCATTTAACCCTGATTTTGTACCGTATACATTTTTTCCCAGTTTTCCATTTACTTATGCATACTGTAATTTTCGATTTTCATTCGTAATTTTCAATTTTCATTATAAGAAATTCTATTTCCTAATAATGGTGTCTTTGTAATTACTTGAGTGTACGCTTATGTCATTTATTTGTTACATATTGCTAGATTATATGACTTTCTGCATGCGAACCTGCGATCCCAGGCCTACACCACTGGCGCGGACTTGCAGTTGCGAACGCCAGATCGAAACGGCTCTACTGGATGGTCTTTGTTTATTTCTTTATCCATAAGGTTGTGCCGCTTGCATTCTTTTGCAATTTTCTATTCACTTCTACATACTGCATTTTACTGTCATGATTTCTTCAATTCTTTTCAAAACTCATAAATTTAAATACAGGGACCAGTATTCTTTTGTATACGCGCCTTTTGAATTTGTTGAGTTTATGTTTATGGCAATATGCAGTTAAGCTTTTTGTCATTTAACACAGTTGTCTGTATACGTACCTTAGGTGCTGTAGCGACACGGCTGATGTGTTCTTGTAGTTGCGAACGCCAGATCGGAGCGGCATACCGCGTGATCTTCGTAAACCTCCTTAACCGCAAGCAATCTTTCGCAAATTTCTATTTACTTCTGCATACTGCAGTTTACTTTTGTGATTTTTCGATTTTTCTCATAATTTCCAATTTTAATTTAAAAAATTGTATTTCATAGGAAGTCTCTCTATGATATTAGTTAAGCGTACGTTTATGATAATAGTTTGTTATATCTTATGTTATTTTCTCATGGTTTGAATACGTAACTACGATGCCGGAGCGAGACGACTGGCGACGTATTGGACTTGCGCTGAGCAGATTGGAGCGGCACTACTGGATGGTATTTGGTAATTTCTATAATCTTGATATAGCACCGTTATCATTCTTCCCAGTCTTCCATATATTTATGCAGACCCTTATTTATTGCATTGATATTTTCAATTTTTTTTTAAACATTCAATCCTTAGTCTGAAAATTTGTTATTTTCAGTAATAGTTACTTTGGAATTATTTCAGTGTGCGTTTGTGACATAAGTTTATTAATCTTGTTGTTATTTTATACGATTGTTCTCCCAGCGTTCCACTTATTTATGCGTACTGTAATTTATTGTTGTGATATTTTCAATTTTTTTCAAAATTTCAAGTTTTTAATTTCATAAATTGTATTTCTTAGTAAAAGTGCGGTTGGAATTAGATGTGTGTACACTGATGACTTCATTATGTTAACCATATTTTTATCTTTTACGATTACTGGATGATCTTCGTTATTATCTTTAGCCATGATTCTGACCAGTACGCATTGTTCCCAGTCTCGCATTTATTTATACATACTGTAACTTCCTCTTATCCCATTTCCAATCTTTTTCAAAATTTCCAGTTTTTAATTCGCAAAAATGTATTGTTAAGCTTGAGTTACTTTTGAATTAGATGAGCTTACGTTGATGACATTATTTTGTTAAAATTATTGTCACTTTAAGAGATTGTCTGTATTCGCTCATACGCATCCGAAGTGGCTCGACTGTTGCAGTCTTGTAGTTGCGACCGGTAGAGCCACACTGTTGTAAGGGCTTCGTTAATTTGATTAACCTCAACATTGTACTGCAAGCATTCCATCTCGGATATATATTTATTTCTACATACCGTAATTAACAGTTACGCTATTTTCGATTCTTCGCATAATTACCAGTTTTTAATAACAGAAAATATAGTTTTTAGGAAAAGTGTCATTGGAATTAGTATATTGTACTTTTATGGCAATATTTTCTCAAACTTACTGTTATTTTATACAAATGTCTGTAATTGGTATCTACGCTTCCGGAGCGACACGGGTGGATTTCTCTTGGAGTTGCGTTCGGAATATTGGAGCGACAGTGCTTTATGGGCTTTGATAATGTCTTTGACCTTGATATTGGACTGTGTAAGTTATTTCTCGGGATTCTGTTTTTATCTACATACTGTAATTTACTGTTATGATATCTCCAGTTCTTTTCAAAATTTTCAATTTTTGGTTTAAAAATTGTATTTATCAGTGAAAGTGCCTTTGGAATTATTCGAGTGTACGTTGATGCCAATATTATGATGAAATTTATTGTTATTTTACATAATAATCTTTATACGTACATACGTCTCCGGAGCGACGCGCCTGTTATGGTCTTGCAGGTGCGTTCGGCATATCGGACCGCATCTACGGTACTATCTTCGTTAATTTCTCTAACCGTGATATTGTGCCGAATGCATTCCTTCGATATTCACTATTTATTACTACATTCTGTGCTCTACTGTTATGATATTTCCGTTTATATTCAAACCCGCCAATTTTTATTTCAGAAGTTGTATTTTTTAGGAGAACTGAAAATATCACAGCAGTAACTTATAGTATGTACAAATAAATGAAAAACTGGGAAAAAATTCTTACTGTGCAATATCAAGGTTAAAAACATTATCGTAGACCATAAAGTAGTGTCGCTCCGTTCTGCCGTACGCAACAGCAAAGCCACTAAAGCCGTGTCTTTCTGGAAGGATAGGTGCGCATACAGGCAACCGTATGTAATAACAGTAAGTACAGCAAAATATTATCATAAACGTGCACTCATCTATTTCCAAGGACACTATTCCTGTAGAATACAATTTCTGACGTTAAACGTTTGAAATTTTGAAAAGAATCGAATATACCATATACCTTATAGCAGTCTCGCGTCTATCTACCGTACGCAACTACTTGCCCGATCCAGGCGTGTCGCTCTGGAAACATAGATACGTATACAGACAATCATGTACAATAACCATAAATATAACAAAATAATGTTGTAATCGTACACAAACCTATTTTCAAGGACACCTTTACTAAGAAATACAAGTTATTCAAATTACATACTGTAAATTATGGAAGAAATAGAGGATATCCGAAGAGACAATTGCAGGATGTATATATGAACGGAAGACTGGGATGAAATCCATACAGAACCAAATCAGAGTTAATGAAATTGACGAAGACCATCCAGCAGTGCTGTTCCGACATACCGAAGGCAACTGCAACTCCAGTCCATTCGTGTGGCAACGGAAGCGTAGGTACGTATACAGACAATCATGTAAAATAACAATAAGTTTAACAGAATAATGTCATAAACGTGCACTGAACTAGTTCCAAAGACACTTGTATTCAGGTATACAAATTTTTTAACTAATAATAGAACTATCGAACTAACAATTTCGAAAAAAATTGTAATGACCATAACAGTAAATTGCAGTATTTGAATCTAAATATAAAAATGAGAAAGAATTGCTTGCGGTTCAAAATCATGTCTTGAGAAATGAACGGAGACCAAACAGTAGTGTTGCGCGATCAGCCGTGCATTATTCAATGTTCGAATATTATAGCAGGAGCTTAAGCCATTGTAGAACTTTACCCATTCCTATACAGTCTAACATTTTACCGTAGGCCACTCTTTCCGAGGAGCATACTCGGAAGGTATGGCCATCGGTAGGAAGTTTGACTCTAATCGAAAATATGAAGCTCAATAGCCGTCTTACGCTCTACCCTCGTATTCGTACCGTGAAATAGGCAATCTATTGCCAATATTGTCCAGCGGATGTGATCCCGCAATACGTGGTTTGACTTTCGGTATCAGAGGATAGGTGAAGCTATTGTCTTGGCTGTTCGACCCTCACAGAAGGTAATAGGTAGTTACTCGTCACTAAAATTTAGACTATTTTGCTTCTCTGACCGCGACGTTATATGCTCGGCACAGCGGGATACGTTCTTGTAAAATAATGCCTTCGGTAAAAAGTTTGACACTGTACGAACAGGTAAGGATCTACGACAGCTTGAAACTGTACTCTAATCTTTGTACCTCAAATTGGGATGTCTATTGCAAATACTGTTCAGCGGACTTACTGCCGGAATACCTAGCTTGACTCTCGGAATCACTGGCGAGTTGAGGCAATTTGACTCAGCGTCAGTCAAAAGTGGTCTACACGTTCCGAAATGTTTGACTCTCAATCTTGAAATTCATACAAGAAAATATGATGTCCGTCTTCTGAAATGTCTTCTAATTTCCATCCGTGAACAGTAGGCCAGGCACTTCGTCCAGCGGATTAGGTTCTCGGCAGATAATGTGTTCGGCGAGAGGAATGACATTATAGCAATTGGTAATGTTCTCCGATGATTTGCCCTACTTTAATATCCGTGGCGAGTATTGAGGTCTCTATTGCCAATACTTTTTTTCGGCAATTTACGCCAGGAATACCCTGTTTGACTCTAGGAATTGCATGATAGGTGAGGCTATTGGCTTAGCTGTGCCACTGTCAGAAAACGGTGGTAATTTTCTCGAGCGGTTTGACATTCCATCCTCCTATTCATACATGAAAATAAGATGTCCGCCTGCTAAAATGTCTACTCATTGCATCCTGCAAAAGCTAGGCAATACAATCGCGGGTTCTCAGAAAGAAAGGTGTTGGGTAAGATTAATGAATTTATACAAATTGGGAATACCCTCTTACGGCTTGACTCTCTACTTTAATATCGTTCCGTGTATCAACGTGTGTATTGCCAATACTGTTCAGCGCATTTACTCCCGGAATACCTGGTTTGACTCTCCGAATCACTGGATAGGTGAAGCTATGACATAGTCTTTCGAATCTGACAGAAAGAGGCAACGATCTCGAACGGTTTGACACTCGTCCTTCTAATTCATACATGAATTGAAGGTGCCCGTCACAAAAATGTATACTGATTTGACTTCTGAACTGGAAGATATACTGATGATACAGCACTTTCGTTTCCCAGAAGGTAAGGCCTTTGTATAATATCTGACACTATATCAATACGTAACCTCCTACAAAGCTTTGACTCTGGGCATTAATATTTACACCATGAAATAGGGTATACGATGCCAATACGGTATAGCGGATTTACTCGCGCAATTCTTCCTTCGACTTTCGGAATCACAGGATAGGAGAAGTTATTGACATAGCGGTTCGAGTCGCACAAAGGTGGTAACGATCCCGAATGGTATGAACGTCGATCATCTAATTTATCCATGAAATTAAGGTGCTCGTCACTAAAATGAATCATAACTTCTTTCTCTGAACTCGAAGTTATATTCCCGATGACGCAGGTGATATTCGCAGAGGTAGTACCTTCGGTAAAGCGTTTTATATTATACCAATTGGAAATGCTTTCAAACGATTTTACGCTCTACTGTAATATTCAAACCGCGAATTAAGGTGTCTATTGATATAACGCTTCCTCGGACTTGCACTAATACTTCCTAGTTTGATTCTCTAAATCACAAGATGGATGAAGCTAATAACTTAGCCTTTCGTCTCTCACAGAAGATGGTATCGTTCTCGATCGCTTCGGCTCTCGATGTTGATATTTATGCGCAAACATGTCGTGTTCGTCCGCTAAAATATTTATTAGTTTGTTTCTGTGCACATTATGAAGATCACTCGCTAGAGCGGGTTAGGTTCTCGGATGGTACGGTATTCGCTAAAAGGAATGACTTTATGCGCACTGGTAATGTTCTCCGCCGGTTTGACTCTCTACATTAATATACAAACCGTGTGTTAAGGTGTCAGATGCCAATACTCTTCAGCGGACTTACTCCCGTAATACCTGGTTCAATTGTCGGAATCGCAGGATGGGTGAAGTTATTGACTTTGCCATTCGCATCCCAGTGTAGCTGCTAACTTTCTCGATCGGTTTGACGCTCTATCTCCTTATTCATAGTGCAACTAACGTCCCCGTCACTAAAATGTTTACTAATGTGTTTCTCTAAACACGTAGCAAAACTCTAAATACGGCGGGTCAGCTTCTCGGACGGAGAGGCATTCAGTAAAACGTTTGACTTTATAGGAATTAGTTACAATCTCACACGGTGTAAAGCACTATTTCAATCTTTATTCCGCGAATGTAGTTATCTATTGCCAATACTCTTCAGCGAATTTACGCTCGGATTATCTGGACAGACTTTCGGCATGTAGGATAGGTGGAGATATTGGCATATCCGTTCGATTCGCATAGAGGGCGGTGTCATTCTCGAACGGAATGGCGCAAAATCTTCTAATTCGTACGTGAATTTAAGGTCCCGTCACTAAAACATATACACATTTGTTTCCTTGATCGGGACATTGTACCCACGATACTGCGGCTTATGTTCTCGGAAGGTAAGGTATGCGATGAGGAGTTAGACTTTATACCAAATGGTAACCATCTCCGATGAATGGACCCTCAAATTTAGTATACAAACAGTGTATCAAGGTGTCTATTGCCAATACTGTTTAGCGGATTTACTCCGCTAAAATTCAAAATCAAAAAAAGTTTGACATTACATCAGTTGGTAAAGTTCTACAATGGTTTGGCGCTCTATCTTAACATTCATACCGTGAATTAAGGTGCCCGTTGTCAGTAGTGTAAAACGGATTGTCTTCCGGAATACCTTCTTTGATCTTCGGAATCACAGGATAGTTGTAGCTATTGATCTTGAAGTTCGGTTCTCGAAGACGGTGGTAACGTTGTGGAACGGTTTGACCCTTGCTCTTCTAATTGGTACCTGAAATTAAGGTGCACGTCACTAAAATGAATACTAATTTGTTGCCTTGGACTCGAAATTATTATCGCGATGCAGAATCTTATATTCTCCGGGGGCAAGGCCTTTGGTAAAAAGAGTGACTATATACCAATTGATAATGATCTGTGACAGTTTGACTCTCTACTTTAAAACACACACACGGTTAATTATGGTGTCATTTGCCTTTATAATTCAGCGGACTTGCTCCAGTAATGACTTGTTTGACTCTCGTAATCACATCGTAGGTGAAGTTATTGCCTTAGCTATGCGACTCGCCATGAAGATGGTAACGATGTCGAACGGTATAACTTTCGATCTCCTAATTCATACATGAAGGTAAGGTGCTGTCGCCAAATTGAGTACTGATGTGTTTCTCTAAACACTAGGTTCTACGCTCCATTCTGCGGGTCAGCTTCTCGGCCCGTAAGTCTTTCGGGACGATCGTTTGACGATATATCAATTGGTAACGTTCTCACACGTGGTGAATCTCTATTTTAATATACAATCCGCGAATTAAGGTATATATATTTCCAATACTCTGCAGCGCATTTACTCCCGAAATATCTCCTTTGCCTCTTGCAATCCCAGGATGTATGAAGCTATTGACTTAGCCCTTCAAGTCTCAGTGAAGGTGCTATCTATCTCGAACTGTCTGATCCCCGCTCCACTTATTTATTATAAAACATAGGACCACATCACTAAAATGTTTACTAATTTCGTCCCGTGTACACCAAGCTATACTCTCTATACGATGGGATAGCTTCTCCGAAGGTAAGGTCATCGGTAAAGTGTTTGACTTTATACTAAATGGCAATCCTCTCAAGCGGTTTGACGCTCCGCTTTAATATTCAAATCGTGAACTAAGGTGTCCATTGCCAATAGTGTCCAGAGGATGGTCTCTCGAAATACCAGGTTTGACTTTCGGAATCACAGCATGGACGAAGATGTTGTTCTATTCTCAATGAAGGTAGTATCGTTCTCGAACGGTCTGACTTCCGGTTTTGATATTCATGCATGAAAATTCGGTGTCCGTCTGCAAAAATGTCCACTAATTTGTGTCCGCCAACATCGAGCAAGACACTCCCTACAGCAGGTCAATATTCTCGGCGGGTAAGATAATTCGGTAAGGAGAACAACTTTATACGAATTGGTTATGACCACTGAGAGTTTGTCGCTCTACTTTGATATTCGAACCGCGAATAAATGCGACCATAGCCAATACTTTTCAGCTAATTCACTCCCGAGCAACCTGGTTTGTCTCACGGAATCAAAGGATAGGTGAAGCTATTGACATAGCCGTTCGACTCTCGAAGAAGGTGGTATCAGTCTCGAACGCTTTGGCCCTCGCTATTGATACGTACAAACAAACATGTGTTGCTCGCCCGATAAAATATCTACTAATTTGTTTCCGTGCACATTAAGCAGGATACACGCTACATTGTGTTAGGTTCCCGGAAGGTATGGTATTCGGTAGAATGTATGATATTATGCGCATTGATAATATTCTCCGCCGGTTTAACTCTCTACATTAATATTCATACGTTCAATTAAGTTGTCAGCTGTCAACAAACTTCACACCGGACATACTCGTGGATTATCTGATTTGACTCTAGGTATCACAGGACAGGTGAAGCAATAGACAGCCATGCGACTCCCACAGAAGGTGGCAACGTTCTCGAACGGTTTGTCCGTCAACCTTCTTATTCGTACATGAAAATAGGGTGCCAGTCAGTGAAAGGGAGACTAATTTCTTCCTCTGAACATGAAGTTATACCCTCGAACGAGCTGTATACATACACTGAAGGTAAGACCATAGGTAAAAAGGTTTGACTTTATAGCAGCAATTGGTAGCGTTCTCAAACGGTGTGACGCTCGATTTTAATATACAAACAGTGGTTTAAGGTGTCTATACCAATACTTTGCAGCGGATTTACTCCAGAAGTACCTGAATTATCTATCCGAATCGAAGGACAGGTGTCGCGATAGGCTTAGCCGTTCGAATCTCACAGAAGGTGTATCTTTGTCGAACGGTTTGACCCTCTGTCTTCTAATTCATACATGAATTTATGGGACCTGTCACTGAAATGTATACACATTTGTTTCCCTGAACGGGATACTATATCCACGAGACTGCGCATTATGTTCACGGAAGGTAAGGAATGCGGTGAAGGGTATGACTTTATACCAATTGGTAACCATCTCCGATGAATAGACACTCTAATTTAGTATACAAACAGTGAATTTTTCTGTCTATGGCCGAACTCCGTTTAGCGGATTAGCTCTCCGAATACCTGGATTGACCTTCGGAATCACAAGATAGGAGAAGTTATTTAGTTAGCCGTTCGTCTCTCAGAAGGTGGTACCGTTCTGCACCGGTGAGACACTCGAGCTTCTAATCCATACATGCCGTCAATGTTCCCGTCACTAAAATGTGCACTAATTTCATAGCCTGAACATGATGTTATACTCTCGATACAGCTGGATAGACTTCTCGGATGATGAGGCCGTCGGTAAGATGAATGACTATATACAAATTGTTAACGTTCTATAACGGGAATGACGGACTGCATTAATATTCATACCTTGAATGAATGAGTCCATTGCCAATACTATACAGCGCATTTATTCCCGGGTACCAGATCTGTCTCTCAGAACGACAGGATACGTGAAGCTATTGAATCTGCCATTCCACTCTCAAAGAAGGTGGTAACGGTCTCGAACGATTTGACATTCGACTCTGCTATTCATGTATGAAAATACGGTGCGCGTATGCGAAAATGTCCACTAATTTTCTCCGCCGAAAACGAGCAAGGCTCTCCCTACATCGGGATAATATACTCGATAGGTAAGGTATTCGGTGTGGAGAATAACGTTATTCGAATTGATTATGACATCCGACGGTTTGTCGTTCTACTTTAATATCCAAACTGCGAATTTCTGCGTCTATTGCAAATACTTTTCAGCGGATTTACTACCGGCGTAATTGCTTTGGCTCTCGGAATCATAGGATAGGTGAAGCTATTAGCATAGACGTCCGATTCTCAAAGAAGGTGGTACCGTTCTCGAAATGTCTGATCCTCGATATTCTAATTCCTACATGAAATTAAGGTGCTTGTCACTAAAATGCATACTAGTTCATACCTCTGAACACGGTGTTGTACTCTCTATACAGGTGGTCAGTTTTTCGGACGGTAAGGCATGTGGTGATTCGTTTGACATTATAGCGATTGATAACCTTCTCACACGGTGTGACGATCTATTTTAATATTTGCTACGCGAATTAAGATATCTATTGATAATTGTCTTCTGCGGATTTTCTCCAGGAATAGCTGGTATGACTCTCGGAAACACAGGACATGTGAAGCTATTGACTTAGCTGTTCGAATATCATAGAAGGTGGATAGGGTCACCAACTGTTTTACACTCGACCTTCTAATTCATACATGAAATTTTGATGCCGTCTTTGAAATGTGTACGAATGTGTTCCTCCAAACAGAAAGCTATACTCTCGATGAAGCGGGCGAGGTAACCGGAAGGTGCAGCCTTCGGTAAATCGTTTGACTTCATAGCAATTAGTTACGCTTTAACAAGGTGTAACAATATTTTATAACATTCACTAAGCGAATTAATGTATCCATTGCCAATACTCATCAGCGGATTTACCGTTGGATTACTTGATTTGACTCTTGGAATCACAGCATAGGTGGAGCTATTGACTTAGCCGTTCGTCTCTCACAGAAGGTGGAAAAATTCTCGAACGTTTTGTCTCCCGACTATTCTATTCAAACATGAATATATGGTGTCCGTCTGATAATATGGCTACTAATTTATTTCCGTGTGCACTAAGCATGACACTCGCTACATTGGTTTAGGATCTTGGAAGGGAATATCTTCGAAGGAGCGTTTGACTTTATTCCATCCTGTAACGTTCCCAAACGGATTTACGTACTACTTTGGTACTCAAACCGTGAATTGAGGTGTCTATTGCCAAAAATGTTCATGGCATTTACTCCCTGAATACCTGGATTAACTGTCGGAATCACAAGGGTAGGTCAAGCTATTGACACAGCAATTCAATTCTTCTAGAGGTGTTAACGATCTCGATCGGTTGGTCTCACGATATTCCAATTCATACATGAAATTATGGTTACAGTAACAAAAATGCGCACTACTTTCCTTCTGTAAACCTGAAGTTATGCTCGCTATACGGGGGGTTAGATTCAAGAACGGTAAGGCCTTCGGTAGGAAGATTAACCATATACCAATACGTAAGACTCTGCATCGGTTTGACTGTATAGCTTAACATTTATAGCTTGAAATAGGATGTCCAATGCCAATGATGTACTGTTGATTAACTCTAGGAATACCTTGTTTGGCGCTAGGAGTCATAGGTTGGTTCAAGCTATTTACTTAACCTTTCGACTCTCAAAGATGGTTGTAATGTTCCCAAACGATTTGACCCTCGATCTAGTACGTCATACATGATATTAAGGTCCCATCACTAAATTGAATATCAATGTGAACCTGTGGACGCTGTGTTATACTCCCTGCAGGGCGGGTCTATTTTCCAGAGGGTAAGGAATTCTTTATGTCATTAAGCCTATAGGAATAGTTAATGCATTACAACGGCCTGACGGCCTGCATTAATATTCAAACCGTGAATACAGGTGTTTGTTACCAATACTGTTCAGTGGCATTTCTCCCGGAATAACTGGTGTGACTCTGGGAATCGCAGGAAGGGTGAAGCTATTTGCTCAGCCATTCGTCTATCACAGGAGGTGGCATCATTTTCGAGCGGTTTGACGTTCGATGTCCCAATTCAAACATGAAGGTAAGGTGCGGCACTGAAATTAATACATATTTCTTTCTCTGAACGCGAATTTATACTCTCGATACAGCGGGTAATTTTTTCGGAGGCTGTGGCCTTCGGTAAAGTGTTTGACTGTATAGCAATTGGTAACGCCCTCATAACGGTTTGAGGCCCTACGTTAATATTCAAGCCGTGAATTAATGTGTCTTCTGCCAATACTATTCTGCGCTTTCACTCCCGGAGGGCCAGGAATGAATCTCGGAATGACAGGATAGATGAAGCAACTGACATAGCCCTTCGTACCTGACAGAAGATTGTAAGGATCTCGAACGGAATGCCCCACGATATTCTAATTCATACATGATATTAAGGCGCCCGTCACTGAAGTGTACATATATTTGGATCGCTTAACGCGAAGTTATGCTGTCGATACAGCGCGTTAGCTTGTACGAAGTTAAGGTCTACGTCAAAAAATTTGACTCTACAACTGTATGTAAAGTTCTTCCACGGTGTGACTCTCTTCATTATTATACGTACCGCGACTTGATTTATCTCGTGCCAGTAGTTTTCAGCGGACATACTCGCGGAATACCTGGTTTGACTCTCGGATTCGCAGGATAGGTGCATCGATTGATTTTGCCGTGCGATTCTCTATGAAGGTGGTAACATTTTGGAACGGTTTGACACTCGATCTTCTAATTCATACATGAAATTACGGTCAGTAAAATGTCCACCAATTTGTTTCCGTGAACATTAGGCAAGACACTCCCAGCAGCGGGTTGGGTTTCTCGGCAGGTAAGGCCTTCGGTATGGAGTTTGTCTCTATACCAATTCGCATTGTACCACAATGGCTTGATTCTGGAGTTTAATATTTATACTGTGAAGTAAGGTATACTATGCCAATACTGTACATCGGATTTACTTCCAGAATACATGGTTTGAATTTCGGAAATACGAGATATGTAAAGCTATTGATTTAGACGTATGATTCACAAAGAAGGCAGTAACAACCTCAATCGGAATGACTTTTAGTCGCCTTATCCATACGCGTAATGAAGGTGTCCATTTGCCACAATGCCTCCTGCTTTCTAATGTGAGCATTATGTTTGTCTCTCGCTACAGCGGGTTAGCTTCTCGGAAGATAGTGCCTTCTGTTAAAAGATTCATTCTATTCCAATATGTAACGTTATACAACTGTGTGATTGTGTAATTCAATATCCATACCGGGGGTAGGGTTTTTAATGCCGATACTGTACAGTGGCTTAACTCCTGGAATAGCTGGTTTGTCTCTCGGAATCGCAGGATAGGTGAAGCTTTTCACTTGGCCGTTCGTCTTTCACAGAAGGTGGTAACTTTCACGAACGGTTCGACATTTGATCTTCTAATTCATACATGAAATTACGGTGCTCGTCAGTAAAATGTCTACCAAATTGAGCCTTTGAGCACGACGTTATACCTACGATACTGCGGCATATGTTCCCGGAAGGTAAGGTATGCGATAAAGAGTATGACGTTATATAAATTTGTAACGTTCTGAAACGGTTTGACTCCCTACAGATAATATTCATACTGTAATATAATGTTTCGCATGCCAACACTATTCAGCGGATTTTCTCCTGATTCGTAGGCTTGACTCTCGGAATCGCAATCATTGGTGAAGCTATTGATTAAACCGTTCGAAGCACAAGGGAGATGGTGACGGTTTCGGACGGGTTCACCTTGGACATTATAATACCTACATAAGGTTACGGTGCACGCCACTGAAATGTATAGTAATTTGTATATGTGATTACGAAGTTATACTCTGGACACAGCGGGTTAGATTCTCGGATGGTAATGTTTTCGATAGATCGTTTGCCTTTATTCCAACTGGTATCGTTCGCAAGCGGTTCCACGCTCTCCTTTAGAATACAATCCGGGAATTGAGGCGTCCATTGCGAATACTGTTCAGAGGACGGACTCCTGATATGTCTAGAGTGATTCTAGGAACCACATGACAGGTGAGACTATTGTGACAAATGTGCGATTTCACAATGAAGGTGGTAACATTCTGGAAAGGTTCGCATCTCATACTTCTGATTCACTAATGAAATAAAGGTGCCCGCCAATAGGATGCATACTAGTTTGTATCTCTGATCACGAAGTTATACTCTCGATACAGGCGGTTAGTTTTTCGAGGGATAACGTCTGCGATAAGACGGATGACTTTGTTGCAATTGGTAACAATCTGCATCGGCTTAACGGGATGCTCCAATATTCAAACCGTGCATTAAAGTGTCTATTGCCAATACTGTTTAGGGAATTTGCCCCAGGATTACCTAATTTGGCACTCAGACGCACACGATAGGTGAAGCTGTTGACTTAGCCGCCCGACCCACAAGGCTGGAGATAACATTCGGGGACGATTTTTCCCACGATCCAGTAATTCAAACATGAATGTAATGTTCACGACACTAAGATGTATAATACTTTGTCTCTCTGAAGGCGAAGTTATACACTCGATGCATCTGGTCAGTTTCTCAGAAGCTAATGCCTTCGGTAGAATGTTTGACCCTATACCAATAGGGAACGTTGCACAACTGTGTGAAACTGTACTTTAATATATATATATAACGGGAAGTATGTTTTTTCGTGTCGATACTGCAGAGGACATTTGCTCCCAGAGAACCTAGTTTGACTCTCGGAATCACAGGATACGAGAAGCATTTGATTTAGCCGTTCGAAACTCAAAGAATGTGAAATCGTACCAGTACTGGTTGACCCTCCATTTTTTAATTTATACATGAAGTTAAGGTGTTCGTCACTGACATGGTGACTAACTTTTTTCTCCGAACACGAAGTTGTACAGCCGATACAGCGGGTTATGTTCGTGGACGGTAAGGTCTTCACTAAAACTTTATACATTATACCGGTTGGTAACGTTCATGAAAGCTTAGACTATGTTCTTTAATATCAAACCCGTGAATTATGATGTCCACTGCCTATAGTGTACAGTGAATTGACACTCGGTATACCTGGTTCGACTATCGGAAGTGCAGGACAGGTGAAGCTATTAACTTAGCCGTGAGTCTCACACAGAAGATGGTAACGTTCTCGAAGGGTTTGACCCTCAATCTTCTTATACATGAAGAAATTAATGTACCTCTCTCTGAAATGTTCTGATAGTTTGGTACTCTGATCACGAATTTATACTCTCGATGATACGGCTGTAGTTCGTGGAAGGAAAGGCTTTCGGTAATATGATAGACTGTATAGCAATTAGTAAAGTTCTCACACGGTCTGACGCTACATTTTAATATTCACTCCGCGAATTAAGGTATCTATTGCCAGTACGGTACAGTAGATTTACTCCCGGAAATCCTGGTTTGACTCTCGAAATCGCAGGTTGGGTGAAG
Source organism: Lasioglossum baleicum (assembly GCF_051020765.1). Lineage (NCBI taxonomy): Eukaryota > Metazoa > Arthropoda > Insecta > Hymenoptera > Halictidae > Lasioglossum > Lasioglossum baleicum. The sequence continues at coordinate 115,226 of NW_027469168.1, forward strand.
CCATTGACTCAGCTGTTCATCTCACACAGACGGTGGTAACGTTCTTGAGCGGTTTCATTCCCAATTATTCTACTCCTACATGATAATAAGGTTTCCGTCTACTGAAATATCTACCAACTTTTTTCCGTGAGCACTAAGCGTGACACTCGCTACTGCGTGATTTGTTCTAGGAAGGTAATGTTTTCGGTAAAAAGAAGGACATTATGCCAATTAGTAATTGTCCCCAACAGTGTGGCTCACTACTTTCATATACATAACATAGATTAAGGTGTATATTGCCTATACTGAAAAGAGAATTGACTCCCGGAATACCTGCTTTGACTAACGGAATTGTAGGATGGATGGAGATATTGACTTAGCCGCTCGTCTCTCGCAGAAGGTGGCAACGTTGTCAAACGGCTTGATCATCGATATCATAATTCATAGAGGAATATAACGTGACGTCACTAAATTGAATACTAATGTGTTTCCCTATACACTCAGCTACACTCTAGATACGGCGAGATTGCTTGTCCTAAGGTATGGCCAGCCGTAAAGTGTTTGCCTTTATACAATTTGGCAATGGTCTCAAGCGGTTTGACGCTGTAATTTGCTAATCAAAACGTGAAATATGGTGTCTATTGGCAATTATGATCAGCTGATTTACTCCAGGGATAGCTGGTTTGCCTCTCCGAATTATGGTATAGTTGCATCTATTGACTGAGCCGATCGTCTCTTAATGAAGATGGTAACATTTGCGAAATGCTTGACACCCGATCTTCATATTCATAATGATACTAAGGTCCCCGTCACTGAAATGTTTACTAATTTCATTCTCTCAACACGGAGTTATACCCTCTGTGAATCGTGTGAGTTTCGCGGAAGGTAGGGCCTTCAATAAAACGTTTGACTTTACAGCAATTGGAAACATTCACAAAGGGTTTAACGGTCAATATTCCAATTCTACATCAAATTAAGGTGGCCGTCAGTAAAGTGTGTACTAATTTATTTCCATCAACATGAAATTATACTCTCGATACAGTGGGTTTTACTTCTGGGACGGTAAGGTCTTTGGTAAAATGTTTGACTTTATACTAATTATGAGGGTCTCAAACGGTTTCACGCTCTACTTCAATATTCAAACCGTCAATTAAGGTGTCCATTGCCAACAGTGTACAGTTCATTGACCCTGGCCATGCCTGGTTTGTCTTTCGAACCAGAGGAGCGGTGAGGCTGATATCTAAGTGGTTCGATTCTCAATTAAGGTGGTAACGATCACGAACGGTTTAACCTCGATCTTCTAATTAATACATGAAACTATTGTGACCCTCATCGAAATGTAAATTAATTTGACCCTCTGAGCACGATGTTATGCTCCTAATACAGCCGGATTGGCTTTCGGTGTGTGAGTTCATCAGTAAGTCGTTTGAGTTTATACTAATTGCAAGTGATCGCAAACGGTTTGTCGATCTACTTTAGCATTCAAACCGTGAATTAAGTCGTCTACTGCCTATACATTTCAGACGATTTACACCCAGAATACCTGCTTTCGCTCTCTGATTCACAGTATGCGAGAAGCCATATTCTTAGCCGCTCAACTCTTGAAGATGGTGGTTACGTTCTCGCACTGCGTCACACACGATTTTCTAATTCATACATGCAGTTATGGTGTCCACTACTGAAACGAGTACTAATTTTTTTCTCTTAACACGAAGTTATTCTCCCTATGAAGCGGGCGAGGTTCGCGGAAGGTGAGGTCTATGGTAAACCATTTGACTTTATAGCAATTGGTAACCATCTCACACTGTGTGACGCTGTATTTTAATATTCAATGCGTGAAATATGGTGTCTATTCCCGATACTGTTCAGCGGATTTACTCCCGGGACACCTGGTTTCACACTCGGAGTCACAGGATATGTGAAGCTATTGACTCAGCAGTTCGATTCTGAAATGGTGCTGAAACGTTCCTGAAAGGCTTCACACTGAAACTTCTAAGGCGTACATGAATTTGTGGTGCATATCACTAAAATATATACTAATTTGTTTCTTTAATCACGAAGTTTTAGTCCCGATACAGCAGGCTATGCTCTCGGAGTGTAAGGCCTTCTGCAAAAGGTTTGACTCTACACGAATAAGTAACGTTCTATAAGGGTGCGACGGTGTGCCTTAATATTCATAACCCGAACTATCGCGTCGATTGCCAATACTGTACCGTGCATTCAGTCCCGGAGTACATCGTTTGACTCTCGCAATCAGAGGATGGGTGATGCTCTTGACTTAGCCGTTCGACTCACAACGAAGTTGGTCTGGTTCCCAATCCGTTTGACACTCAACCTTCTAATTCATACAAGAAATTTAGGCGTCCGTCGCTGAAATGGATAAAACTTGGTATCTCTGAATTAGGCTTCCTATTGACAATACTGATCTGCATACTTGCTCCTGGAATACCTAGTTTGACTCACGGAATAACAGGATAGGTGGTGCTATTTACTTATGCGTTCGACTCTCCTAGAAGGCGGCAACGTTCTCGACCGATTTGGCCATGAATCTTCTGATTCGTACAGGAGCTTAACACGTAGACGCCGGGGCCGATATTCAGAGTTTGCTCTGTGCGACGGCGCCCGAATTCACTGCCTGTTCCGTGGGGCGGTGTGCATCACGGTGTGTCCTACGCGTCTGTTCCGTGGAGTGGCGTACATCACAGTGGGTCACACTTGTATTTCTCAAAATAAGTACTACAGAATAGGTATATACTTGAATTCTCAAGATTATTAACAGACATTAAATATTAACAACATAACAATTCTATATTATAAACAGAATATAATTATTTAATTTTTTTATGTGATTTTTCAAACCATGTTGAGCGGTGCAGCGTAACATTACGCTGCTCAACGCGATTTTTGCGCGATAATACCCACTAGGTTATGCTTATAGATCTCGACGAGTTAAAACCGAATCCGAAATCAGTTTTTGTCTATCACCCTCACTTTTTGAGGAAAACGATTTTGGAAATCATATTGGACATCTTGACGGAGAAAAAGTACTCCCACGCGAGAGGATGGCGGAGAAAACTCCTTCCTTCAAGGTGAAGTGCACTAACAAATTACATGTCTTCCAAGCGCGAAGACCGGAGAATTTTCCGCTTCTGAGGCCACTCGATATTTATGACCCCGCGCCTTCGAATGTCCACGAGTGTAGAGGAGATGGACCTTCCACTAGCCCATTGTCAGCCAAGTTCACGGCGCCGGAGCCTAATTTCGGTCAAGTGGGTTTTTAACTTCTCGTATTTCGGACCATGAGAAGTTTAGAACAGAAGTAATAGGACCTTTTCAAACGTAGCAACTCTGGAAATACTGCGACCGATTGTCGTACACGACGAAAATAGTTCCAGAACGTAGTGTAAGTTTTATGCGTAAATTATGTTGAGTGTGAGTGGCAATTTCATTGAAATCCCGACTGTCGATTTCCGGTCGCCCTAGCAGTGGAAGTCTGAGGGACATGCTGTGCGGAGAAAACTTGTAAAATGCAAAGTGTCTCTGGGGCTTCACACTAGAGTTTTGTTTGCAGGATCGCCAAAGAAAGATATATTTCCGGGCTAAGTGTTCGAGGACCATTGCGCGTTTTTCCAAACTAATTCCCTTTCCCTTGGCCGATCGCGGGCCTAGAGGTGAGCGTCAGGTATTCGAACTATGACCAGCCTCTGGGCCTTCGGCGCGCCAATTAGACGTTTAGGACCGCCCGCAGGTAATGACGGAAATCATTGACTTCTGAGGGAACAAGTTCGCCCCAGCCGACACTTCCTATATAATGTGTAACCTAGAAACTGGGGATGATCATTGAGAGTTTAGACAACGACACGAGATTTACGGAGAGTTTAGAGTTGACGGCAAGTGAAGTAGAATTTAGTTAGTGTGAGTATTGTGAGTTCTGTGAAGTTTTTATGAGGTGCGAGGTCAGTAGAGTTCTGATGCAAAGCGATGCAACGAATGTTACAAACGTATGTCTAGATTAAATGGTAGGCAGTATGCCGCGAATAAGGCGAAAAAAGTAAAAACCTATTGTAACCGCTGTAAGGGCCAACCGGCACTCTGCTCAACATGCTTTGAAAAATTGCATTAAAATATTATATAATTATGTAATAATAAATAATTAAAATATAATTATAAATATAGAATAATAATAAAATGATATATAAAATAATAATTAACTAAATGTTTAAAATAATGAATTGCTATGTTTATGATATTGACTTGTAATGTTTTAAAATATTGAATGTCTGTTTATAATGTTCAGAATTGAAAAATAAACCTATTTTGTTCTCCCCATTTTGTGAAATACATGTGTGCCTCACCGTGATGCACGCCGCCCAACGAAGCAGACGCGCGTGCGCCACATGGTGATGCACGCCGTCCCACGGAACGGACACATCATTAAGGTGATCGTCACTAATATTTATACAAATTCGTCACTCTGAAAACTATGTTATACTCTAGGTAGAGCGGGTTAGTTTTTCAGAGGGTAAGGTCTCTGGTATAACGTTTGACTTTACAGATATTGGTAACTGTCTAAAACGAATTGACGGTCCACATCGTCGCTCAGACCGTGAATTACGGTGTCTATTGCCAATACTGTTCTGCGGACTTACTCCCCGAATACCTGCTTTAACTTTCGGAACCACAGGATAGCAGAAGCTATTGTCTTTGGCGTTCGACTCTCAGCGAACGTGTTCGAGCTCTGGAAATGATTGGCCTTCGACAATCTAATTCATGCACGAAATTATGGAGCGCGGCACTAAAATGTTTACTAATATGTTCCTCTAAACACGGTGATATACTCTCGATACAGTGGATTAGGTACTAAGTAGGCAAGGACTTCGGTAAAAAGTATGACTCAATACGAATAGGCAACGATCTGTAGCGGGTTTACTCTATACGTTAATATTGATACCGAGAATTGAGGTCTCTATTGCCAATACTGTTCAGCGGATTTACTCTCGGAATACGGTATCGCTCGCGGAATAGCAGCATAGGTGAAGCCGTTGACTTCGCCGTTCGATTATCAGGGATGGTGGCATCATTCGCGAACGGTTTGACTCCCGATTTTCTAACTCCTACATGAAGCTAAGGAGCCCGCCACTGAAATAAAGATTAATTTCTTAACCTAATCAGGAAGTAATACTCTCGATACAGCGGGCTAGTATTTCGGAATGTAAGGATTCCGTTAAAACGTTTGACTTTATAACAATTCCTAACGATCTCAAACAGCCTGATGCTCTACTTTAAAATTCAAACCGTGCATTAAGGCGTTTATAGCCAAATATGTTCTGCGATCTTACTTTCGGAATACCTGGTTTGACTCTACGAATCACTGGATAGGTGAAGCTATTGACGTAGCAGTCCGTCTCTTATAGATGGTGACAACGCTTTCGAGCGGTTTGTCGTACCATATTCTAATTCATACATAAATTTAAGGTTCACGTCACTGAAATGAATGGTAATATAACTCTCCGTACCCGAAGATATACACTCGATGAAGCAGGTGAGGTTGTCGAAAGTTAACTCCATCGGTGAACGTCTGACCTTATAACAATTAATAACGTCCTCAAACGGTTTGACGCTCTATTTTAATACTCAGATCGCGAATCAGGGACTCAATTGGGAATACTGTTCAGAGGATTTACTCCAGCAATACCTGGCTTGATTCTCCGAATAACACGACAGGGGAAGCTATTGACTTATCCGTCCGACTCTCAAAGGGTGTGGAAACGTTCTCAAACGGTTTGACGATATATAATAATTTTCAAACTGTTAATATGAAGTTGTTCATTACCAATACTGTTCAGTAGATTTATTCCCGGAATACCTGGTTTGTCTCTCGCAATCGCATCATATTTGTAGCAATTGACTTAGCCATTCGATCCTCATGCATGGTTGTATCGTTCTGGATCGGTTTGACACTCGATCTTCAAATTAAAGGAGGAATTTAAGTTGCCCGTCACTAAAATGTATGCTCATTTGTTTCTCAGAACTCGCAATTATACCTACGACACTGCGCCTTACGTTCTCGGAAGGTTAGGTGTGCGATGGAGAGTATGACATTGTACCAATTGGTAACACTATCAAACGCTTTGACTCTCTACCTTATCATTCACAGCGTGAATTAAGGTGTCTATCGTCAATACTGTCAGCAGATTGACTCCTGGAATACCTGACTTGGCTGTCGGAATCATAGGATAGAAGAAGCTATCGAATTAGCCATTCCACTCCCAAAGAAGGTGGGAACGGTCTCGAACGATTTGCCACTCGGTCTTCTAACTCATACACGAAAATAAGGTGTACTTCTGCAATAATGTCTACTAATTTGCGTCTGAGAGCACTAAGCACGACACTCAATACTGCGTGATACGTTCTAGGAAGGTAACGTGTTCGGCAAAAAGAAGGACCTTATACCAATTAGTAATGGTCTCCAACAGTTGGACTCCGTAGATTGATATTCATAACTTGAATTTTGGTATGCATTGCCTTTACTGAACAACGGAATCACTCCCATGTACACCCAGTTCGAATTTTGGAATCACAGTATGGGTGAAGCTATTGACTTTGCCCATCCGCTCGCTAAGAAGGTGGTATCGATGTCTAACGATATTGACCAACGATCTTCTATACAATACATGAAATTATGGTGCCTGTCACTGAGATTTAGAATAATTTGTTTCCATGTACAAGAAGTCACACTCTGGATGCAGCGTGTTTGTTCTTCGTATGGCAAGGACTTCGGAACAACGTTTGACTTTATGCAAACTGGTAACGTTCGCATGCGGTTTCACGCCCTGCTATAATATTCCATCCGTCAATTAAGGTGTCTAGGGCAAAACTGTTCCGCGTATTTACTCCAGGAATACCTGGTTTGACTCTCTTAATCACTTGGTAGGTGAAGCTATTGACTTTGCCCATCGGGTGTCACAGAAGGTGGTATCGTCCTCGAACAGTTTTGCCGTTGACCATCTAATTCATACTTGTAATTTAGGTGCCGTCACTATAATGTGTACTAATCTCTTTCTCTATCCATGAAGTTGCACTTTCGATACGGCGGGTAAGGCTTTCTGTAAAACGCTTGACTTTGTAGTAACTGGTAATGATCCCAAGCGGGGTGACGCTCTAATTTAAAATGCAAACCATGGAGTAAGGAGTCTGTTGCCAATAATGGTCAGCGGATTTACTCTCGGATTACCTGGTTGGGCTCTCGGAATCACAGGTATTGGTAGAGATATTGACTTATACCTTCGACTATCAAACGGGGTGTTAACGTTCTCGTACGGTTTGAACGACGATCTTCTAATTGACACATGAAGTGAAGGTGCCCGTGCTGAAATGATTACAAATTTCTTTCAGTGATCACGGTGTTATACTCTAGGTATGGCGGGCTAGCTTCTCCGAAGGTAGGGCTATAGGTAAAATGTTTGACTCTATACCAATAGGTACCGATCTACAACGGTTTGACGTGCCGTTTTAAATCGAAACCATGAATGAAGAGCCTATAGCCATTACTGCGCTGCGGATTTACTCCGTCTATGGCTGGTGTGACTGTCGGGTACACAGAATATGTGATGATATTGACTTAGCTCTTCGAATATCATAGAAGGTGGTAACGGTCTCAAACGGTATGACCCTCGAACTTCTAATACCTATATCATATTATGGTGCTCGTCACTAAAACGTATACCAGTTCGTACCTCTGATCTCGTGGTTACACTCCCGGTACAGCGGGTCTGTTTTTCGGAAGGTAAGTCATCCTGTAAGAAGTTTGACCCTACACGAATAGATAATGTTCTGCAAAGGCTTATCGGCCTGTTTTAATATCCAACCCATGAATTACGGTGTCAATTGCCAATACTCTTCAGCGGATTTGGTCCTGGAATACCAGGCTTGACTCTCGGAAACACAAATATCGATGAAGCTGTTGACTCAGCCGTGCGACATTAAATGAAGCTTGTCACGATATCGAACGACTTGACAATCTATCTACGAATTCATACCTGAACTTAATGTGGACGTAAGTAAAATGTATACTAATTTATTTCTCTGGACACGAAGATATACTCTCGATACAGCGGGATACAATCTCGGAAGGTAAGGCCTTCGCTACAAAATTTGACTCTATGCCAATATGTACCGTACTACAAAGCTTTGATACCGAACTTTAATATTCATAGAGTGATCTCAGGTGTCGATTGCTAATACGGTTCGGCGGAATTACTCTCGGAATACATGGATGACCTTCGGAATCACATGACATGTGCAGCTCTTCACATATCCGTTCGTCTCTCACAGAAGATGGCAACGTTCTCGAACGCTTTGACCCTCGATCTTCTAATTCATGCACGAAATTAAGGTGCTGGTTACTAAATTGTATACTAGTTCACACCCCTGAACGCGGTGTTATACTTTCGATATAGCGGGTCAAATTTTCGGACGGTAAGGCATTCTGTAAGAAGATTAACCCTACACGAATAGGTAATTTTCTACAACGGTTTGACGGCCTGCTTTAATATTCGAACCCTGAATTGAGGTGTCTATTACCAATACTGTACAGCGCATTTTCTCCCGGAATATCTTGTTTGACATTCTGAATCACACGGTATGTGAAGCCATTTACTTAGCCGTTCGACACTCACACAAGGCGGTTACGTTCTGGAATGTTCTGACAATAGATCTTATTATTCATACATGAAATTAAGGTGCCCGATACTAAGCTGCATACTAATTTGTGTCTCTGATCACGAATTTATAATGTCGAGACAGCGGATTAGAATCACGGATGGTATGATCTTTGGTAAAGCGTTTGACTTAATACCACCTGGTATAGTGTCCATTGCCAACAGTATACAGCGGGTTTACTCCTGAAATACTGTGACGCCAGCCAAACTCCAGCTGACGCATCAATAGACGCATCGCCCAGACAGCAACCGTAGCAAAATCAGCCAAAACCAGACGACACGTAGCTAGAAACCGCATACTCAACCACAAAATTATAGTATAAAAACCGAGCACAAACGACTAAAACAGTTCTATATTATACCTCAAACGGAACGTTTCTGCATTCGTGTACCTATCCTGAATACTCAAGTTAAATATTTAAAACCATTCAACATCGTTTTTACACTTATTTTACGAAATAAGTATTAATATAAGAATCATAGTTTCTTTTAGAAACGGGGCTCTTCTACCAAGGTTGAAGACCCGCCCATTCATCTTTTATTTCAATACTTGCCACGTATTTCCCTGTGACAAAATAGGTTTATATTTCAATTCAATCCTTGCCACGTATTTCCCAGTGACAATACCATGCTTGACTCTGAGAATCACAGGATAGGTGAAGGTATTGACCTACCCGTTCGAATCTCAAAGGGGGTGGCAACGTTCTCGAACGTTTTGAAACTCGATCTTTTAATTCATAAATGAATTTAAGGTGACGTCACTAAATTGTATACTGACGTGTTTTCCTACTAGTTATACTCTCGATACGGCGGGCTAGCGTTGCGGAAGGTACGGCCTTCGGTGAAAAGATAAACTCTATCAATACCAATAGATTTACAACTGTGTTATTGTTATATGTTATTGTTATATTGTACAACTGTGTGACTCTCTGCTTTAAAATCTATGCCGGGAAGTAGGGATTTTAATGCCAACACTGTACTGCGGAATTACTGCCGGAATGCCTGGTTTGCCGCTCCGAATCACAGGATATATGAAGTCAGTGACTTAGACGTTCGACTCTCAAAGACGGTAGCAACGTTATCGGAAGTAATGACTCTCTATTTTCTTATTCATACAAAAGAATTACTCGTTCGTCTGCTGAAACGACTAATAATTGTCTTCCGTGAGCGCGAAGCAAGACCCTCGCTACAACGGGGTATGTTCTTGGAAGGAAAAGTTTTGTGTAAACAATGAGAAATTACTTTATACCAATTCGTAATGTCCAGAAACGTTTTGATGTTCTACTGTAATATTCAAACCGCGAATTGAGACTTGTATTGCCAATACTGCTCAGCGGATGATATCCCGGAATTCATGGTATGTTAATCGAAATCGCAGGTGTGGGGAAGGTATTGCCTTAGCCATGCGACTCTCAAAAGAGGTGGTAACTTTCTCGGATGATTTGACCCTCCATCTTCCTATTGATACATGCAATTGAAGTGTCCGTCTGCTAAAGGTTCTACTAATTTGTTTCCTTGAACACTAAGCAGAGGTTTATATCGTTCTCAAATGGATTGACTCGCGATCTCCTTAAGAATACATGAAAATAATATGCCTCTGTGCTAAAATGTGTACTGATGTGATCAAGTGATAACGGAGCTAGACCATTGCTATAGCGGATTGAGTTCTCGGTCAACGTGTGTCGCAGACTTTACGTGCCGTTCCTACCACTAGGGCATATCGACACGGCCCCCATGGACGCTGGATTGGTGTACGCACAATCAGCGCAGTGCGTGGGTCACCTTACTACGCACCTTCCAATTAGCTCGCAGACTGCAGGCCTTACGCCCCAATCTTGGTTTGGCCGGCACCTTTCTAAACCCACACTAACTTTGCTGGCCATTCCCCAAGCTGATCTCCCGCAGCTCACCCGTGGTGGGTCCCATCGTCCGAAGACGGGCCCCCCTAACCCCCGATATGGGCTTACCACTGCCCCCACGAGGCCAACCCAAGCAACCGGCGGCTCGATGGACCGAAGCCCGCCCAACACAGGGTTCGAACCAGTTCCCGTGGTACCAGTGTATGCTGAGCCGTACTGGACATACCCCGCGTAAGGACACCTCACTTCCTGAATGAGATGCTTGCTCACCTCGGCCAAGCTTCGGCTGCCTCGGGCACCGTGGGTTCGACATACCCATACTGCAATGGGACCAGAAGGCCCACCGCAGCCCCTGTGGGGTGGGGTTCTCGGTCAGTAAGGTAATGGGTAAGAAGAATGTCCTTATACCAATTGGTAGTGTTCTCCGACTGATTGACTCACAACATTGATGTTCATGCAGCCATTGAAGGTACATATCGTCAATACTGTTGAGAGGATTTAATGCTGGTATACTAGGTTTTACATATGGTATCACAGGATACGTGTAGATATCGGCTTAGCTGTGCGTCTTTCATGAGGGCTGGTAACGATCGCCAACGGCCAGACTCTCGACTTTACTACTCAGACACGAAAATAAGGTGTCACACCGCCGAAATGTCTACTGATTTCTTTTTGCGCGGACAATCAGCATGACACTTCCTACGGCGAGTTTGTTCTCGGAAAGCAAGGTATTCGATATCAAGAATGACTTTATGCCAATTGATAATGTCCTCCGACACATTCACTCTCCGCCTTAATTTTCATAACAGGAATTAAGGTGTCCACTGCAAATACTCTACAGCGGATTTTCTATCGGAATACATGGTTTGATTATCGGTATGACAGGGGAGGTGAAGCTACTGACTTATCTGCTCGTCACTCTGAGATAGTCGCAACGATATAGGGCGGTATGCCTTCGGTCATCTAAATCATGCATGAAGGTAAGGTGCCCGTCACTGAAATGAATACTATCTTCCTTCTCCGAGCACGAAGTTATACTCTTGAAACGGCAGTTTAGCTTCTCCGAACATAAGTCTATCGGTAATGTGTTTGACTTTATACAAACTGGCAACTCTCTAAAACTGCTTGACGCTCCACATTAATATTCAAACCGAGATGTAACGTGCAAATTGCCACATCGGTTCAGCGAATTTACTCCCGGAACACCAGGTTTGACTCTTGGAACCTCAGGATCGTGTTAAGCTATTGACTTCGCTGATCGTCCCTCGCAGAAAATGCCAGCGCTCCTGAGCTCTTTGACCTTCCATCTTGTAATTCGTACTTGAAGTTAAGGTGCTATTCACTCAAATGAATACTAATTTCGGCCTCTGAGTACGAAGTTATACTCTCGAAATGGCACGTTAGCTTTTCCGAAGGTTAGTCTATCGGTAATGTGTTTGAGTGAAGACTAATTTGCTTTTCCGAACACGAGGTTATACTCTCGATGGTGCGGGTTAGGTTCTCGGGTGGTGAGACTTTCGATATAGCTTTTGGCATTAAACCAATAGGAAACGTTCAACGAAGCTAAGACTGTGTACTTCAATATTCAGGCGGTGAATTAATGTATACAGTGCCTATAGTGTACAACGGATTGACTACCGGAATACCTAGTTTGACTATCGGTTTTACAGGATAGGTCAAGCTACTAACTCATCCGTTCGACTATCAAAGGAGATGGGATCGCCCTCAAATGGTTTGACTCTCGATAATTCTCTTCATACATTAAAATCAGGTGTGCTTCCGCTATAATGTCTACTAATTTGTTTCCGTGAATGACAAATAAGGCAGCGGCAACAGCGGCTTAGGTTCTCTCAAGGTAAGGTCTCCGGTAAAACGGTTGTCATCATACCAATTGGTAACGCTCTCAAACGGTTTGACGCTATACTTTAATATTCAAACCATGAATAAAGATGTCTATTGCCAAAACTGATCAGTGGATTTACTCGCGGGATACCTGGTTTTACTTTCGGAATCACAGGATAGGTGAAGCTATTGACTCAGCCGTTCGACACTCAAAGAAAGAGGTAACAATCTGGAACGGTTCGTCCCCCGATCTTCTAATTCATACTCAGAAATAGGGTGTCAGACTGCTAAAACGTCCACTAATTTCTTTCCCTGAACTCGAAGCTGTACCCTCGATACAGCGGGTTATTATCTTGAAAGGTAAGGTATCCCGTATGGAGTATGACGTTACAGTAATTGGTAACGTTCTCTAGCTGTTTGACTCTGTTCCTTAATATTCACACCGTGAGGTACGATTCAATGATACCGTTTGATAGCAAGTCAAACTCTTTACCGATGGCCTTAACGTCCAAGAATCTGACCCACCGTTTCGAAAGTATAGCTACGTGTTTAGGGAAACACATTATTGTACATTTTAGTGACGAGCACCTTAACTTCATGAATGCATTAAAAGATCGAGGATCAAATCGTTCCTGAACGTTACAACCTTCTCTACGAGTTGAACGGCTAAGTTTACAGTTTCACCTGTCCAGTGATTCGGAGAGTCAAATTGGGTATACCGGGAGTCAATCTTCTGTACACTATTGGCAATGGACACCTTAGTTCACGGTTAGAATTTTAAATTACACAGTCAAATATTTGTATACCGATACATATTGGGATAGTGTCAAAAGTTTCAAACAAAACCTTACACTCCCGGACGGGTACCGGGTACCAAACTTAACCCGATGTATTTAAAGTATTCCTTCGTCCACAGAAGTACAAATTAGTATACATTGCAGTGAAGGGCACCTTGATTTCATGTATGAATGAGGAGATCGATGGTGGAACCGTTCTTGAACGTTACCGCCTTCGCCTTGAAATCGCATATGTAACACAATAGCTTCACCTATCCTGCGGTTCCGAGAGTCAGACCATGTTTTCCGGGAGTAAATACGGTGAACAGTATTAGTAATAGACAACTTAATTCACTTTTTGAATATTATATATAGAGCGTCAGACCGCATAAGAACGTTACCAATATATATAAAGTCAAAAGTTTTACCGATGACCACACCCTCCGAAATGATAACCCGCTGAATCGAGAGTATAACTTCATGTTTAGAAAAGCAAATTACTGTACATTCTTGTGACGGGCATCTCAATTTCTTGTATGAATTGCAACATCGAGGGTCGAACCGTTCGAGATCGGTACCACATTCCTTAAAATCGAACGGATAAGATAATGGTTTCACCGATCCTATGATTCCGAAAGTCAAAGCAGGTATTCCTGGAGTAAATTCCCTGTACATTATTGGAAATTAACACATTAATTTAGGGATTGAATATTAAAGCTGGACGTCAAACCGCTGTAGTGCGATACATATTGGTGTAGTGTGAAACTATTTACAGAAACCATACCTCCAGTGTACCAGTCCCGCCGTTTCGAGAGTATAATTTCGTGTCCGGACGAAGGCGTTGCTACTCATTTTAGTGACGGACACGATAATTTCATGTGGGAACTATAAGATCGCCGGTGAAACCGTTCCAAAGTGTTATCATGTTTGTTGCGTGCGGCAGCGCTGAGGCAATAGCATCATGTATCGTCTGATTGCGAAAGTCCACCAACACATTCCTGGAGTAAATTCGATGAACAATGTTGCCAAATACACCTTAGTTCACGGTTCGAATTTTAATTAAGGGCGAAAAACCGTTGTAGCACGTTACCTATTCCTATAGAGTCAAACATTTCGGCAAAGACCTTACCAACGGAAAAAATTAACCCGATATCAAGAGTATAATTTCGTGCTTAGGGAAAGAAATTAGTATTCATTTCAGAGACGAGCACCTTAATTTCATGCATGAATTAAAAGATCGAGTGTCAAACAGCTCGCGAACGTTACCACCTTCTGTGAAAGACGAACGGCGGAATCAACATCTTCAACCATCCTGTGATTCGGAGAAAAAATTAGGTACTCTGGAAGTATTTCCGCTGAAGAGTTTTGGCAAGAGACATGTTACTTCACGGTTTTATTATTACGGTATTGCGCCAAACCGTTTAAGAGTGTTACCAAGTGGTATAAAGTCATTCTTTTTACCGAAGACCTTACCCACCGTAAAAATTAACCCGGTGTATCGATTGCATAATTTCGTGTTCAGAGAAGGAAATTAGTATTCATTTCAGTGGCGGGCTCCTTATCTTCGCGTACGAATTAAATGATGGAGTATCAAACCGCTCGAGAACATTGCCACCTTCTGTCAGAGACGAACGCCTAAGTCAATAGCTGCACTTACGCTGCGATTGTGAGAGTCAATCGAGATATACCGGGAGTAAATCTGCTGTACGGTATTGGCAACAGACACCTTACTATACAGTTTGAACATAAAAGTAGAGAGACAGACAGAGAACACAACCAATTGGTATGAGACCATTCTTATTACCGAAGTCCTTACCATGCGGGGATGCTATCCCGCTGAATCGATAGCATAACTTCCTATTTAGAGGCACATAATGTTATACATTTCAGTGGCGGCACTTTAATTTTATGAATGAATTAGATGATAGATGGTCAAACATTTCGAGAACGTTACCACCCATTTCGAGATTTGAACGGCTAAGCCAATAGCTTCACCTATCCAGTGCTTGCAAGGCATAAACCAGGCAATCCAGGAGTAAATCCGCTGGACAGGATTACCAACAAACACCTTAATTCACTGTTCGAATAATAAACAAGAGCATCAAACTGTTGTAGCACTTTACCTATTATAATACAGGCAAACTGTTTACCGAAAGCTTTACCTACCATGCAGCTATCCTGCCGTATCGAGAGTATAACTTCGTGATGATGGAAGAAAATTGTTATACACATTAGTGACGGGAACCTTCATTAAATCCACTGAACAGTATTGGCAATAGACACCTTACTGCACGGTTTCAATATTAAAATAGCGCGTCAATCCGTTTGAGAACGTTACAAATTGCTATATAGTCAAATGCTTTACAGAAGACCACACCCTCAAATAAAATTAACCCGGTGTATCGACGCAATAACTTCGTCATCAGAGAATGAAATTAGTATTCGTTTCAGTGATGGGCACTAGAACTTCATGATTGAATTAGAAGATTGAACGTCAAGCAGTTCGAGAATGATACCACCATCTTTCAGTTTCGAACGGATGAGTCAATAGCTTCAGCTGTCACTAGATTCCGTGATTCAAACCAGGAATTCCGGGTGCAAATCCACTGAATCGTATTGGCAATAGACACCTTAAGTCACAGTTTCAATATTAAAATAGAGCGTCAATATGTTTGTGAACGTTACCAATTGCTATGAAGTGAAGCGCTTTACCGTAGACCATACCATCCGAAAAAATAACCCGCGGCATCGAGGGTATAACTTCGTAATAAGAGAAACATGTAAGTATACATTATAGTGACTGGCACTATAATTTCAAGTATGAATGAGAATATCGAGAAGCAAACCATTCCAGGACGTTACCACCTCCTTCGAGAATGTCACAACTAAGAAAATAGTTTCACCTGTACTTGTGATTCAGATAATCAAACCAGGTATTCCGGGAGTAAATCCGCCGGACAGTATTGGTAATAGACACCGCAATTCACCGTGCGAATGTTACAGTAAGGAGTCAAACCGTCGAAGAAAATTACTTATTCGTATAAAATCATTCTACTTACCGAATATCTTACTTTAAGTGAATCTATCCCGCTGTAGCAAGCGTCTCACTTATTGTTCACGGAAATATATTTGTATAAATTATGGCCGACGCTCACATTATTTTCACGTATGAATAGAATTACTGAGAGTCAAGCCGACCGAGAACGATCCCATTTTCATTGAGAGCCGAACTGCGAAGTCAATAGCTTCACCTCTCATGCCATTCCGATAGCCAAACCAGGTACTCCGCGTGTCAATCCGTGTACAGTAGAGGTGGTGGACATCTTAATTCACGGTTTGAATATTAGACAACAGAGTCTAACCCATGTAGAACGTTACCTATTGGTATAATGTCAAAAGTTTCACTGAAAAACCTACCCTCCGAGAACCCGCCGTATCCGGAGTATATCTGCGCGATCAAAGATAAAAATTAGTAGACTCCTTAGCTGACGGAAACTTTAATTGTACGTATCAATAGGAAGATGGATGGTCATGTCGTCCGAGAATGTTACCACCACCTTTGACAGGTCGCTTGACCAAGGCAACAGCTTCAACTTTCCTGTGATTTCGAGAGATAAACCATGTATTCCGGGAGTATATCCGCTGCACAGTATTGGCAATAGACACCTAAATTCAAAGTAAGAATATTAAAGAAGATAGTCAATCCGTCGGAGGACAGTACCATTTCCTATTAAGTCATTCTTTATACAGAATACCATACCTTCCGAGGACGTAACGCGCGGTATCGAGATAACAATTACGTGTGCAAGGAAACAAATTAGTACGCATTTTAGTGACGTACACCTTAATTTCATGCACGAATTAGAAGGGCGACGGACAAATCGATCCACAACGTTTCCACCTTCTTTTATTGCCGAACTTCTAGATCTATAGCTACACCTATCCTGTTATTCCGTACGTCAAACAAGGTATTCCGGGAGTCAAACCGGCGTAAATATCTCGTATCGGACATCATAATTCACGTTATGAATGTTAAGGTAGAGCGGCAAACCTCTGTAAAACTTCGCCTATAGGTGTAGAATCAAACTTTATGCAGAAAGCCTTACCTACCGCGAAACATACGCGCCGTATCGAGAGTATGACTTTGTGCTCGGAGAAACATATTAGTTTACATTTTGACGACGGGAACCTTAACTCCTTGCGTAGATTAGATCGAGGGTCAAACCGATCGAGAAAGTTACCTCCTTCTTTGTAAAATCGCATATATAACACAATTGCTTCACCTACCCTGTGCTTACGAGAGTCACACTAGATATACCAGAAGTTTATCCGCTGAAGAGTATTAGCAATGGACACCTTAATTCATGGATTCAATATTAAAGTAGTGCGCGAAACTGCATGGGAGCGTTACCAATTGCTATAAAGTCAAACGTTCTACCGTAGGCCGTACCAACAGCGAACCTCATCCGCTTCATTGAGAGTATATCTTTGTGTTCAGAGAAAGAAATTAGTATTAATTTCAATGACAGGCACCTCAACTTCATGTATAAATCAGAAGAGCGTTGGTGAAACCGTTCGAGAACGTTGCAACCTTCTGCGAGAGTCGAACGGCTGAGTCAATAGCTTCGAGTATACTTCTGATTCCGAGAGTCAGGACAGGAATTCCATGAGTAAATACGCTTATTAGTATTGGCAATATACTCCTTAATTCGCGGTATGAATGTTAAATTGGAGCGTTACACAGTTTGAGAACGTTTCAAATTTCTATAAATACAAATGATTTATCGAAACCCTCGCCGTCCGAGAAGCTAACCCGCAGGATCGAGGGTATAACTTCGTGACCAGAGTATCAAACTAGCAAAACATTTTAGTGAGGGGGCATTAATTTCCTTATGAGTCAGAAGATTGAGGGTCAAACCATTCGAGAACGTTACCACTTTCTGTGTGAGACGAACGGCTAAGTCTGTAGCTTCACCTATCCTCCAATTCCGATAGTCAGAGCAGGCATTCCGAGACTCATCAAACTGTACACTATTGGCAATACACATCCTTATTCACGGAATGAATGATAAGGTAGTGCGTCAAACATGTGTAGAACTTTACCCATTGCTATAGACTCAAACTTTATGCGAAAAGCCATACCTACCGTGAAACAAACCCGCCGCATCGAGAATATAACTTTCTGCTCAGAAAAAAACATTATTTTGCATTTCATGTCATGCACGTTAATTTCAGGTACAAATGAGGAGATCGAGAGTAGGACCATTCAACATCGATACCACCATTTTTACGAGTCGCGTAGCTAAGTCTACACATTCACCTATCCTGTGAAACCGAGAATCCCACAAAGTATATCTGGAGAAAAGAAGCTGCACAGTTTTGCAATAAACACCATAATTCACGGTTAGAATATTGAAGTAGGGGGTCAAACCGACTGGAGAACGTTACCAATTCGAATAAAGTCATTCCTTCCACCGAATACCGTACAGTACGAGAATATTTCACGCTATAGATACTACCGTGCTTTATGTTCACGGAAACAGATTAGTACACATTTTAGCAGGCAGATAAGTAATTTTCATTTATAAATTGCAAAATCGTCAGTCAAATCGTTGGAGAACATTATCCCCTTCTATAGGAGTCGAACGTCCATTTCAATAGCTTCATCTATCCTGTGATTTCGAAGTCAAACATGGTATTCCGGGATTAAATCGACGGAAAAGTATTGGCAACACACACTCTACCTCCCGGTATAAATTTTATAGTACAGTGTCGCAGAGCTGTGCGCAGTTACCTATTACTGTATAGCAAATATTCATCGGAAGGTATTAACTTCCGAGAAGAAGACGCGCTTCATCGATTGTGGTCCTTAATTTTCACGTGATCAAATTAGTAGGCATTTTAGCAGACGGACACATTATTTTCATGCGTATATAGGAATATCGAGGACAAACATTGCGAGAACGTTACAACCTTCCTTGGGAGTTGCAGATATAAATCAATAGCTTCACCTATCCGAGTCCGAGAGTCAAGCCAGTCATTGCGAGAGTAAATCCGCTGAATTATATAGGCAATTGACACCATAATTCACAGCATGAACATTAAAGTAGATAGTGAATCCGTCGGAGATAATTATCAATTGGTATATAGTCCTTCTTTTTACCGATGGCCCTACCTTCCGAGAAAATAACTCCCTGTACCGAGAGTATAACATCGTGGTCGGAGAAAGAAGTTAGTCACCATTTCAGTGACGAGCACCATAACTTCGTGTACGAATTAGAAGATCGAGCCCCAAGCCGCTCTCAAACGTTGCCACCTTCTGCGAGGGATGAACGGCTAAATGAATAGCTTTACCTGCCCCGAGATTCCGTGAGTCAAACTATGTATTCCGGGAGTAAATCGTCTGAACAGTACTGGCAATGGACATCTGAGATAACGGTTTGAATATTAAAATAGAGCGTAACACCGTTTCACAGCGTTACCAATTGTCATAAAATCAAACGTTTTATCGAATGTCTTACCTTCCGTGAACGCCAGCGCCATCACCGAGAGTATAAAGTCGTGATCAGAGAAAGAAAGTTGGAACTCATTTTCAGTGATGTGCTCCATAACCTCATGTATGAATTAGAAGATCGATGGTCAAACCGTTCGGGAAAGATACCACCTTCTTTGAGAGTCGCACAAATACGCGGAGAGCTTCACCCATCCTGCGATTCCTAGAGACCTACCAGGTATTCTGCGACTTATCCCGCAGTACATTGTTGGAGTTAGACACACTACTTCACTATATAATTATTAAAGGACAGAGATAAACCATTGTAGAACGCTACGTATTGCTATACAGTCAAACGTTTTACCGACGGCCTAACCTTCCGAGAAGATAATCCGCTGCATCGAGGATATTGCAACGTATTCAGGGAAGTAAATTAGTACACACCTAAGTGGCGGGTACACTAAATTCATGTATAAATCAGATAATCGAGGGGCAAACCGATGGATAACGTTACCACCTTCTTTGTCAGATGATCGGCCAAGTCGATAGCTCAAACCATTCCATGATTACAAGTGTCAAATTAGGTATTCCGGGTGTAAATCCGCTGTACACTATTGGTAATGGACATCTTAACTAAGAGTTCGAATATTGAAGAAGAACGTGGTGCGGTTTGAGAACGTTACCTGTCCTAATAAAGTCCATCATTTTACCAATTACCTTACACACCGACAATCCAATACCGCAGCAGCGAGTAAACGGAAACAAATTAGTATACGCTGGAGTGACGGACACCTTAATTTCATGCATATATTAGAAGATCTAGGGCAAACAGTTCGAGAACATTACCCCCCTCTTTGAGATTCGAACTGCACAGTCCATAGCTTCACCTACCCTGTGATTCTGAGCTCAGACCAGATATTCCTGGAGAAAATACGCTGATCAGTATTGGTAAGAGTCACATTAATTCCCGGAATGATTGTCAAAGTGGAGTGTCAAGTCGTGTATGAACGATACCAATTTGTATAATGTCAAACGTTTTACTGATGTCCACACCCTCAGAAAGCCTATACCGCTGTATAGATGATAATACGTTGTGTTCAAAGAATGACATTAGTATACATTTTAGTGACAGAGACCTCAGCTTGATGCCACGAATATGAAGATAGAATGTTACACTGTTCGAAAACGTTACCTCCTTCTTTGAGAGTCGCATAGCTGAGGTCATTGCTTCTCACCCGTCCTGTGATTCCGAGAGTTAAACAAGTCATTACTGTAGTATATCAGCTGAATTATATAGGCAATTGGCACCATAATTCACGTTATAAATATTAATGTAGAGTGTCATTCTGTCGGCGATCATTATCAACTGGTATTGAGTCACTCTTTTTACCGAAGTCCTTACCCTCCGGGAATATAACCCTCCGTATCGAGAGCACAGCTTCGTGATCACAGATACAAATTAGTGGACACTTTAGTGACGGTCACCTTATTTTGATATGTCAATAGAATAGTCGAGAGTCATACCATTCGAGATCGTTCCCACCTTCTTCAAGAGTCGAACGGCTATGTTAGTAACTTCACCTATACTGTTATTCCGATAGTAATACCAGGTATTCCGGGAGTCAATCCGCTGTGCACAATTGGCAATAGTCGCCTTAATTGACGGTATGGATACTAAGGCAGAACTTCAACCCGTTGAATTTCGGTAGCCACTGGTGAAGATACAAACCTTTTACCGAAAGACTTACCCCCCGAGAAGCTAACCCGCTGTATTGAGATTATAACTTCGTGTTCAGAGAAAGACATTGGTATACACTATACTGACGAGCAGATTAATTTCATGAATGAATTAGACGATCGGATGTCAAACCATTCCAGAAAATTACCACCTTCGTAGAGAATCGCACAGCTATGTCAATTGCTTCACCTATCCTGTGATTGCGATAGTCAAACCAGGTGATCCGGGAGTCAAGCCAGTGAACACTATAGGCGGAGGACATCTTCATTCTTGGTTTGAATAATAAACTGCAGAGTCTAACCTTTGTAGTGCGAAACCAATTGGGATAATATCAAAAGTTTTACCGAAGACCTTACCCTCCGAGAACCTAATCCGCGGTGTCAAGAGTATAACTTCGAAATCATAGACACATATTAGTATACATTTTAGAAGCGGGCACCTTAACTTCACGCATGAATTGGAAGGTCGAGGGGCAAACCGTTCTAGGACGTTACCATTTTCCTTGAGAGTCCAAGGGCTAGGTCAATATCTTCCCATATCCTTTGGTTCCGAGTGTCAAGCCAGATATTCTGGGTGTAAATTCTCTTTAGAGTAGTGACAATAGACACCTCTATACACGGTATGAACATTAAAGCTGGCCGTCTAGCCGTTGTAGAACATTACCTGTTCGTGTAGGGTTAAACTTCTTACAGAGTGCCATTCCCACCGAAAAGCTGACAAGCTGAATCCACAGTATAACACCGTGTTCAGAAGTACGAACTGGTATACATGTACTGACGAGCACCTTAATTTCATGCATGAATTAGACGATCAAGTGTCAACCCGTTCCAGAACGATGCCACCTTCTGTAAGTGGCGAACACCTAAGTCAATAGCTTCACCTATACCGAGATTCTGAGAGTCAACACGGCAAAACCGGGAGAAAGTCCACTGAAGAGTTTTCGCAATAGACGCCGTAATTCGCGGTTTGAATATTACAGTGCAGCGTCAAACCCTTTGAGAGCGTTACAAATTCGTATAAGGTCGATCGTTTAACAGAAGGCCTTACCATGCGTGAGCCTCACCGGCTTCATCGAGAGTATAAGCTCGTGTACACAGACAGAAATTATTGTTCATTTCTGCGTCGGGAACGTTAACTTCATGTACAAATTAGAAAATGGGGCGTTAAACCATTCGAGAAAGTTACTGCCTTCTTTGAGATTCGAACGGCTAACTCAATAGCTTCACCAGTCCAGGGATTCGGGTAGTCAATCCAGGTATTCCTGGAGTTAATCCGCTGAACATTACAGCCAATAGACACACTAATACACGGTTGGAATAGAAATCGATAGCGTCAAACCGTTTGAGACCAACCGCAAAACCTATAAAGTTCAGCGCATTTACTCCTGGAATACCTGAATTACCACTCGGAATCGAGGGATAGATGCAGCAATAGGCTTAGAAGTCTGACATTCAAGGAAGGTGATAACGTTCTCTAACGGTTTGAGGCTCGATCTTCTTATTCATACATGAAGTTATGGTGCCCGCCATTAGAATGATGTGTAATTTGTTTCACTGAACACGGTGTTATACGCTCGATACAGCGGGTTAGCGTCTCTGGAGGTTAGGCCTTCGGGAAGGAGTTTGGCTTTATACAAATACGTTACGTTCTTCCGCGGTTTGGCTCTCTACTTTAATGTTCATGCGGTGAATTAATGTTTTTATGGCCAATACTGTTCAGCGGTTTTACTCCTGGATTAACGGGCCTGGCGCTTGGAATCACAACTACGGCTGAAGCTGTTGACTCAGCGGTTCGACTCTAAATGGAGGTGGTATCGATCTCAAATGGTTTGACACACGATCGTCTAATTGGTACACAAAAATTAGGTGCCCGTCACAGATATGATTACAAATTTCTTCCTCTGAACACGAAATTAGACTCTCTATGTCGCGGGAACGTCTCGCGGAAGGTAAAATCTTCGTTAAGAATTTTGACTTTTGTACTAAATGGTTGCGTTCTCAATCGGTGCGACGGTGTACTTTAATATTCAAACCGAGAATTAAGGTTTCTATTGCTAATACTGCACTGCTCATTTACTCCCGCAATACCTGGTTTGACTTTACGAATCACAGGATATGTGAGGCTATTGACTTAGCCGCACGAATCTCGATGAAGGTGGTAACGTTCTCGAACGCATTGACTCTCGATGTTGATATCTGAAGACAAGCATGTGATGTCCGTCCCCCAAAATGCCTACTAATCTGTTTCTGTTAAATTAAGCAGGACGCTCGCTACACCAGGATTGGGTATCGGAAGGTAAAGTATTCAAAAAAGTCATGACTCTATTGGAATTGGTAATGTTCTCCAACCGTTTGGCTCCCTAGATAAATATTCAGACCGTCAATTAATGTGTCAATTGCCAAATCTGTTCAATGGATTTACTCGTTAAATACCGGAGTTGACTCTCGGAATTACAGGATAGGTGAAGCTATCCTGTTCTCGAACAGTATGACAATTGATCTTCTAACTCATACGTGAAGTTAAGGTGCCAGTTACTAAAATGTATACTAATTTGTATCTCCGGTTACGTAGTTATACTCTCGATATCGCGGATTAGGTACTCGGAGGGTAAGGACTTTGGTCAAACTTTTGTCATTATACCAATATGCAAAGTTCTACAAAGGTTGGTCTGTGTACTTTAATCATCAAACCGTGAATTGACATGTCCACTGCCTGTACTCGCCAACGTATTTTCCTTCGGATTACCTGGTGTGGTTCTCGGACTCACAGGATAAGTGACGCTATTGACCTAGACGTTCGATTCTCAAAAAATGTTGGCAACGTTCTCGAGCTGTCTGACCCTCGATCTTCCATTTCATGCATCACATTAATATTCACGTCACTGAAACGAATAATAATTTCTTTATCTGAACACGAAGTTATACTCTTTGTACAGGTGGTTAGTTTTTACGAGGGTATGGCCTTCGGTAAAACGATTGACTTTATAGCAATAAGTAACGTTCTCATACTGTGTGACGCTCCGTTTTAATTTCCAATCCGCCATTTAAGTTGTCTACTGCCAATACTGTACGGCGCATTTACTCCCGGAATATCTCGTTCCACTATCAGATTCACAGAATGTATTAAGTTATTGTCTTAGCCGTTTGAATCTCAAAGAAGGTGGCAACTTTCTCGATCGGTTTGGCCCTCGATCTTCAAAGTCATACATGAAATTAAGGTGCCCGATATTAAAATGTATATTAACTTATGTCTCTGATTACGATGTTATACTCTGGATACCGCGGATTAGGTACTAGAAGGGTAAGTTCTCCGTTAAAACTTTTGTCAGTACACAAATTGGTAACATTCTACAAAAGTTAGACTCAGCACCTTGATATTCAAACGGTGAATTTAGATGTCCACTGCTAATACCCTTCTGTGTATTTACTTTCGGATTACCTGGTGAGACTCTCGGTATCACTGGATAGGGGAAGCTATTTTCTTAGATGTGCGATTCTGAATGAAGGTGGTACCGTTCAGGAACGGTATGCTTCTCGATCTTCTCATTCATATATGAAAATATGGTGTGCTTTTGCTATAGTGTCTACTAATTTGTTTCCGTGAGCACTAAGAATGGCACTCGCACAAGCGGGATATTTTCTAGCAAGGTAATGTATTTGGTTAAAAGAATTGCACTATATGAACTGGTAATGTTCTCCGATGGAGTAACCATCTGCATTAATACTCATATCGTAAATTCGGGTGTCTATTGCCAATACTCTACTGCGTATTGACTCCCGGAATATCTGATTTGTCTCGCGGAATCACTGGACAGGTGAAGCTATTGACTTATCCGTTCGACTCTCAAAGATGGTGAGAACGTTCTCAAACGGTTTGGCGTTCAATTTTCATATTCAAACCGTGAATGAAGGTGTTTATTACCAATACTGTGTCAGCGCATTTACGCCAGGAATGCCTGGTTAGCTCTCGGAATCACAGGATATGTGAAGCTATTGACTTAGCGATTCATGTCTCAGAGAAGCTGGAAATTTTCTCGAACGATCTGACCCACGATCTTCTTATTCATAATAAAATTAACGTCCCCGTCACTAAAATGTTAACTAATCTGTTTCGATAAATACGTAGCAATACTCTAGATAACGCGGGTTAGCTTCTCGGACGGTAAGGTCATCGTCAAATAGATTGACTTTATAGCAATCGGTAACGTTCCCGCACGGTGTGAAGCTCTATATTAATATTCATTTCGGGAATTTAGGTATCCATTGCCAATACTCTTCAACGCATTTGCCCTCGGATTATCTGGTTAGACACTCGGAATATAGGTTAGATGGAGCTATTGACTTATCCGTTCGATTCTCAAAGAGGGTGGTAATATTCCCGAACGGTTTACGCTCAATCTTCTAATTCATACATGAAGTTAAGGTGCCATTCACTGAAATGAATACTATATTCGTTCTCTGAACTAGAAATTATACTCTCGAAATGGCAGGTTATATTCCACGAAGGTAACTGTATCGGTAAAGTGTTTGACTCTATAGCATAGGGTAACGTCCTATAACTGTTTGATGGTCTGTTTTAATAATAAGTGTTATACTCCCGATACAGCGGGATAGTTTTTCGGTGTGTGAGCCATTCTGTAAAGAGCTTGACCCTACACCTATATGGAATGTTCTACATCAGCTTGACAGCCTGCTTTTATACTCAATCCGTGCATTGATTTGGCTATTGCCAATACTGTTCAGCGGATTGACACCCGGAATACCTGGATTGACGTTCTCGATCCGTTTGGCACTGGACCTTCTATTTCATGTATCAAGTTACGGTGCTCGTCACTAAAATGTATACTAATGTGTTTCCCTAATCACGTAGCTATGTTCTCGATACTACTGGTTAGCTTCTCTGACGGTAAGGCATTCGGTGAAACTATATTGCAATTAGTAATGTTCTCACACGGTGTGACACTGTATTTTAATATTCATTCCTCGAATTAAGGTACCAATTGCCTATGCTGAACAGCGGATTAACTCCCGGAATACCTGGCTTGACACTTGAAATCGCAACATATATGATGCTACTGACCTAGCCGTTCGACTCTCAAAGAGCGTGGTTTCGTTCTCGAGCGGCTTGGCGCTCAATATTCTAATTTGTACATTAAGTTAAGGTGCCATTCACTGAAATGAATACCAATTACGTTCTCTGAACACGAAATTATACTATCTAAACGGTAGGTTAGATTCTCCGAAGGCAAGTCTATCGGTAAAGTGTTTGACTCCATACCAGTACGTAAAGTTCTATAACTATTTGACTGCCTGCTTTAATATCCACCCGTTAATTATGGTGTCTATTGTCAATACTCTTCGGTGGACTTCCTCGCGACATATCTGGTATAGCTTTCGGAATTACAGGATTGGTTAGGCTATTGAATTACCCGTTCAAGCCTCAAAGAAGTTGGTAATGTTCTCAAACGGTTTGACACTTGATCCTCTATCTCATACGTAAAATTCAGGTGCCCGTTACTAAAATGTATCATAATTTGTATCTCTGGTTAAGAAGTTATACTCTCGATACCGCGGATTGGGTACTCGGAGGCCAAGGCCTTCGGTAAAGCATTTGATACTGTACCAACCTGTAACGTTCAACAATGGTTAGACTGCCTGCTTTAATATTCAAACCGTCATTTAAAGTGACATTTGCCAATATTGTTTAGCGGATTTACTCCAGGAATACGCGGTTCGATTCTCCGAATCACAGGATAGGCGAAGCTATTCACTTGGCCGTTCGTCTCTCAGAGAAAGTGGTAACGTTCCCAAACGGTTTGAGCATCGATGTTCCAATTCACTCAGGAATCTAAGGGGCCCGTCACTATAATGGATACTAATTTGTACCTCTGAACACGAAGTTATACTCTCGAGGAAGCGGGTGATGTTCGGGGAAGGTACAACTTTTGGTAAAGCGTTTGGCTTTATAGCAATTAGTAAAGTTCTCACAAGGTGTGACGGTATACATTATCATTCACTCCGCGAATTATGCTGTCTATTACCAAAACTCTTCAGCGGTCTTACTCCCGGAATACCTGCTTTGACTCTGCGAACCACTGGATAGGTGAAGCTATTGACTTAGCCCTTCGTTCCTCAGAGAAGATGGTAACATTCTCGAACGGTTTCACTTTCGATCTACTAATTCATGCATGAAATTAAGGTACTCGTCACTAAATTGTATGCCAGTTCCTACCTCGGATCGCGGTGTTATACTCCCGATACAGCGGGTTAGTTTTTAGCGGAAAGTATTCTGTAAGACATTTAACCCTACACGAATTGTTAATGCCCTTCAACGTCTTGACGACCTGTCTTAATATTCAAACCAAGAATGAAGTTATCTATCGGCAATACAGTTCAGCGGATTTACTTTAGCAATACCTGGTTTGACTCTCCGAAAACAGGATACATGAAGCTATAGAGTTGGTCGTTCGTCTCTCACTGAAGTAGGAAACGTCCTCGAACGGTGTGACACTCGATCTTCGAAATCAATCAAAAATTAAGGTGCTCGTCACAGAAATGAATACCAATTTCTTTCTCTGAACACGAACTTATTCTTTCGACGAAGCCCATGGGGTTCGCAGAAGGTATGGCTTTCGGTAAAACGTTTGACTTCATACCAATTGGTATCGCCCTCAAATGCCTTGACGCTACACGTTAATATTCGAACCGTGAAATACGGAATCTAATGCCTATATCATACAGTGGATTTACATCCGAAATACCAGGCTTGAATCTCGGAATCACAGGATAGGTGAAGATATTGACTTAGCCCTTCCTACTTCCTTACTGATACACGAAATTATTGTGCCCATATTCTAAAATGTCTAATGATTTGTTTCCGTGTGTACTAAGCAAGACAATCGCTGCAGCGGGTTCGGTTCCAGGAAGGTATGGTATTCCATAAAAAGAATGACTTAATAGGAGTTGGTAATGACCTCCGACATATTGTCGCTCAACTTTTATATTCATACTGTGAATTAAGTTGTCTATTGCCAATACTGTTCACCTAATTCACTCCCGGAATAGCTCAACTGTCTCGCGGAATCATAGGGTAGATGAAGCTATTTATACAACCGTTCGGTTCTTGCCGAGGGTGGTATCGATCCCGAAAGGTCTGATCCTCGATCTCCTAATTCATACAAAGAATTATGATGCCGTCACAATATTGTGTACTAATGTGTTTTTCTATATACGAAGTTCTACTTGCGATACAGGCGGTTATTTTTTCGCCGGTTACGGCATTCAGTAAGACGTTTGTCTTTATATCATTTGGCATCGTTCTCAAACGGTTTGACTCCTCATTTTAATATTCAAACCGTGAATGAAGGTGTCCATTGCTAACACTGTTCAGCGTATTTACTCGCGGAATACCTGGCTTGACTCGCGGAATCACACGATAGGTTAACCAACTGTCAAAGTAATGTGTAATAACCTCTAATGTTTTCGAAAGCTTTTGCACTCGATCGTGTAATTCGTACATGGTATCAAACCGCCGGACGATATTATCAATTGAAAGAAAGTAATTCTTTTTCACCAATACGTTACCGTCCGCGAATCTATCCCGCTGCAGCGAGTGCCAATTTCAGTTTTCACGGAATCAAATGAGTAGACATTTTAGCAGAACGACACCTTATTTTCATACATGGCCAGAATAAACGACAGTCAAACCGTTCGAGAACGATCCCACCTTCTTTGTGAGTGGAAATGCTAAGTCAATGACTTCACCCATCCCCTGATTCCTAGACGTAAACCACGAGTTCCTGCATTAAATTCGCTGAACAGTGTCGGCAACGGCACCTTGCTCCACAGTGCGAATATTAAAATCGAGCGTTACACATTTTGATAATGTTCCCAGTAGCTATAATGGCTAACGATTTATCGAAATCCTTGCCGTCCGAGAAGATAATCCGCCCGACCGAGAGTATAACTTCGTGTTTATAAAAACACCGTGGTATACATTTCAGTGACGTCACCTTAAATATATGAATGAATTAGAGTATCGGTCGCTAAACCATTCGAGAACGTTTCCACCCTGTTTGACGGCCGAGAGGCTATGTCAATAGCTTTATCTATCCTGTGAGACCAGGTACTCCGGGAGTAAATTCGCTGCACATCATGGGATATAGACACCTTAATTTATAGCTTGCATTTTAAAATATGGCGTCAAACCGTTTGAGAGCGTTTCAAATTGCCATCAGGCCAAAAGTTTTAACGAAGGCGTTAACTTCCGCGAGCCTCACCCGCTACATCGAGAGTATAACATCGTGTTCAGAGATAGAAATTGTTGTTTTTATCAGTGATGGGCACCTTAACTTATGAATTAGATGTTCGAGGGTCAAACCGATTGAGATCGTTGCCACCATTTGTGAGAGACAAGCGGCTACATCAGTAACATCACCCTATCCATTGAATCCTAGAGTCAAACCTGGTATTCCTGGAGTAAATCCACTGTACAGTATTCGCAATATATACCTTAATTTGAGGTTTGAAAGTTAAAGTAGATGGTCCAACCGTTGTAGAACGTTAACTATTCGTATAGAGTCAAACTCTTTATCAGTTGCCTTACGTTCGATGATGCTAACACGACGTTTCGAAAATGTAACTTCGTGTTCATATAGCTAAATTTGTATTCTCTTCAGTGACGGACACCTTAACTTCATGTATGAGTCAGAATATCGAGTGTCGGACCGCTCGGGAACGTTGCCAAGTTCTGAGAGAGACGAACAGCTATGTCAATAATTTCACCTATCATGCGGTTCCGAGTGTCAAACCGGTTGCCCGGGAGTGAGTCCGCTGAACAGTATTGGCAGTAGGCACCGTAATTCACCTTTGGAGTATTAAAGTAGAGAGTCACACCGTCGGAAAATATTACTAAATGGTATATAGTCATTCCTTTCGGCGAATACCTCACCCTCCTGGAACTTAACCTGCAGTAGCGAGTGTCTTGCCTAGTACTCACGGAAACAAATTATTAGATATTTTAACAGACGGAAAACTTATCTTCATGTATGCATGAGAAGGTCATGAGTTCATCTGTTGGAGAATGTTATCACCTTCTTTAAGTGTAGCACATCTAAGTCAATAGCTGCACCTAACCTGTGATTCCGAGAGGCAAATCAGGTATTCCAGGAGTAAATGCGCTGAACGGTATTGGCCACACAGATCTGGAATGACGGTGTGAATATTAAAGAATAGAGTCAAACCGCTGCTTAACAAAACAAACTGCTATAATGTCATATTCCATAGAGGATACCTTACCTTTCTTGAACATAATCCGCTATATCGTGGGTATAACTGCGGTTTCAGAGAAACAAATTAGTAGGCATTTTGGTAGACGGACGCATCAATTTTACGTATGAATTGCATGATACAGTGGCACACCGAACGTGAACTATACCACCTTCCTTGAGAGTCGAACGGCTACGTCAATAGCTTCCACTATCCTGTGGTTTCGAGCCTCAAACCAGGTATTCTGGGAGTAAATCCGCAATGCAGTATTGGGAATAGACACCTTAATCCACGGTATGAATATTAAATTAGAACGGAACCAATTGGCATAAGGACATTCTATTTACCTGACACCTCACCTACAAAGAACATAATCCGCTGGATCGAGGGTATAACTTCGTGCTCAGCGATACAAATTTGTAGACATTTTAGTAACGGTCACCTTATCACGTCGGGATAGAGTTTGACTCAATATATCATTATGTAACGTTCTTAATCGGTTTGGCTGAGGACTTTAATATATATACCGTGAAATATGGAGTATAAGGCCAATACTATACAGCGTACTTACGCCCGGAATATCTGGTTCGACTCGCGGCATCACAGGATAGATGAAACTATTGGTTTATCCTTTCGACTTCCCACTAAGTCAGACTCTCGATACTGTAGGTTAGATTTACAGCAGGTAAGGCGTTCGGTAAAAGGTTAGACTCGATACAAATCGGTAAATTTCTAAACTGTCTTTACGATATACTGTAATATTCAAACCCTGAACGAAGGTATCTATTGCCAATACCGTGCATCGCATTTAGTTCCGGATTATCTGGTTTGACCCTCGGAACCACTGGATATGTGAAGCTAATAACTATGCCGTACGAAACTCAAAGAAGGTGGTAACGTTCTCAAACGGTTTGACTATCGATATTGTACTTCATGTATGAACTTAAGGCGCCACCGCTAAATTGTATACTAATGTGTTTGCCTAAACTCGTAGCTATACTCTCAATACAGCGCTTTTGCTTCCCGTATGGTAAGGCACTCTGATAAACTTTTGATTTTATAGCAATTGGTAACTTTCTTACAAGGTGTGACGCTCTACTTTAACATTCACTCCGCGAAATACGGTACCTATTGCCAAAACCCTTCAGGGGACTTACCCTTGAATTACCTGGCTTGACTCTCGGCATCACAGGATAGGTGGAGCTATTGAATTATTCTTTCGACTATCAAAGAGGGTGGTACTGTTTTCAAACGGTTCGACGCTCTATTTTAATATTCAAGCCGTGGATGAGGGTGTTTATTACTAATACTCATGAGCGGATTTACTCCAGCAATGCCTGGTTTGACACACTGAACCATTGGATAGGTGAAGCAATTTGCGTAGCAGTTCGTCTCTCACAGACGGTGGCTGTATTCTCGAGCGGTTTAACGCTCGATCGTCTAGTTCAAAAATGAATTTAAACCCCCGTCACTGAAATGAATACTGCCTTCGATCTGTGAACTCGATGTATAATTCTCGACGCAGAGGTTGATGTTCCGAACGGTACGGCCTTCGGATGGGAGTTTGACCCTGATCATTAATATTCGAGGCATATGTTAAGAGACCTATTTCCGATACTTTTCAGCGGATTTACACCAGGATTGCCTTGTTTTACTCTCGGAATCACAGGATGCGTGGTGCTATTGACTTTTCGTGCGGTTCTCGTAGAAGGTGGTAACATTCTCGAAAGGTTTCACCCGTGTTCTACTTATTCATAACGAATTTAAGGTCTCCGTCAAAAAATGTTTACCAATTTGATCACCTGATCACAAAGTTATACACTCAATGAAGCGGGTGAAGTTCTCGGAACCTACGGAATTCGGTAAATGGTTTGATTTTGTATCAATTGGTATCGCTCGCAAAATGTATGACGCTCTACTTTAATATCTACACCGTGAAATAGAGTGTCCAATGCAAATACTGTGCAGCAGATTTCCTCCCGGAATACCTCAATTGATGTTTAGAATCATGGGGAAGGTGAAGCTGTTGACATAGCCGTTCGATTCGCGAAACAGGTGGTAACGTTCTCCATTGGTTTGTCCCCCGATTTCCCAATTCATACATGAAGTTATGGTGCCCGCCATTAGAATATATTGCATTGTTTTCCGCTGAACACGATGTTATACGCTCGACTCAGCGAGTTAGCATTTCGGGAGTTTCGGCCTTGCGGAAGGTGTTTGACTCTATACACATACGCAACGCACATCCGCGGTTTGACTCTGTACTTTATTATTCATGGCGGGAATTACTATGTCTATTGCCATTAGTGATGAGCGTATTTACTGCTGGAATACACGGTGTCACTCTCGTAGTCACAGGATAGCAGAAGCTACAGACTTGTCCGTTCGACTCTCATAGAAGCTATTCTGTTAACTTTTCCAAACTCAAGGAAGGTGGTCCCATTCCCGAACCGTTAATCCCTGGATCATCGAATTCACACATGATACCAATGTGGCAGTCTCTAAAATGTATACGAACTTGCTTCTCTGAAGACGAAGTTATACTCTCGATACAGCGCGTTTGTATATCAGAAGGTAGGGCTGCCGGTATATTGTTTGATTCTATACCTGTGGGTAGCGGTCCGTAACGGTTTGACGGTCTGCTATAGTATTCAAACCGTGTATTAAGGTGTCTACTGCCGATACTGTTCTGCAGATTTACTACAGGTATACCTGCTATGGCTCTAGGATGCACAAGATAGTATGGTTATTGACTTAGCTGTGCGACGCGCAGAGATGGCGGTAACGTGCTCGAACGCATTGACTCTCGAGGATGATATTTATACACACAAATGTAGAGTCCGTCCACTAAAATATCTACAAATTTGATTCCGTGAGCAATAAACGAGACACTCGATAAGGCATGTTAGGTTCTCGGATAGTAAGGTATTCGGTAAATATAATGTCTTAATACGAATTCGTAATGTTCGCCGACGGCTTGACACACCAGTTTAATGTTCATATAGTGAATTATGCTATCTATCGCCAATGCTGTTCAGAGGATTTGCACCTGGAATACCTGGTTTCTCTCTAGGAATCACAGGATGGGTGAAGCTATTGTCTTCGGCGTTCCATTCTCAAAGATAGTGGTAGCGGTCGCGAACGGTTTGACTGTCGATATTTCTATCTATACATGAATATAGGGCTTCCGTCTACTAAAATGTCCTCCAATTTGCATCCGTGAAGACTAAGCAACACAGTCAGTGCAGCGGGACAGGTTCTCTGAAGGTAGAGTAATTGGCAAAAAGGCTGACTTTATACGAATTGCTGATATTCACCAACGGTTAAACCTTGTACATTAATTTTCACTCCGCGAGATAAGGTGTCTATTGACAATACTGTTCATCGGATTAACCTCCCAAATACCTAGTTTGCCGTTCGTTAGGTAAAGAAGGATGGATCGTTCTGGAAGGGTTTGCCTCTCGATTATTCTATTCATACATAAAAATAAGATTTTCGCCCTCTAAAATGCCTAGTAATTTGTTTCTGTGTGCACAAAGCATGACACTCGCTACGACAGGTTAGGTTCTTGGGAGGTAATGCCTTCTGCAAATCGTTAGACTATATTCCATTTGGTAACGCTCTCAAACGGTTTGACGTTATACCTTAAAATTCAAATCGAGAATTAGAGTATATGTTTCCAGTACTGTTCAGCGGATTCATTCCTGGAGTTCTTGATTGACTCTCCGAATCGCATGATAGGTGAAGCTACTGTCTTAACCGTTCGTCTCTGACAGGAGTTGGCAACGTCCTCGAGCGGTATGGCCTTTAATCTTCTAATTCATACATGAAATTAAGGTGCCGGTCCCTCAAATGAATAAGAATTTCTTTCCCTGAGTACGACGTTATACTATCGATTCAGCGGGATAGTTTTTCGGAGGGTAAGGTCATCGGTGGAACGTTTGCCTTCATACAAATTGGTAACGCACTCATGCAGTATCACGCAATACTTTAATATTGAATCCGCGAATTAAGGTGTCCATTGCAAAAACTCCTTACCGGATTAACTCCTTGTATACCTAGTGTGACTCTCGGAACAACAGGATGGACGAAGCTATTGTGTTACATGTACGATTTTACAAAGAACGATGTTTCGTTGTAGGTAAGACTTTCTGTATAAAGTTTTTCACTACACAAATAGGTAAAGATGTACAATGGTTTAGAGTTCTACCATAATGTTCATACCCTGAATTAAGATGTCCGATGCCAGATATTCACACCGGTTTGACTCCCGGAATACTTGATCTCACTATCGGAATCAAAGGGTAGGTGAAGCCATCGAACTAGCCGTTCCACTCATAATGAATTTGGGGACGGTCTCAAACGGTTTGACTCCCGATTTTTCGATTCTTACATGAGAATAAGGTGTCCGTCTTCTAAAATGTCTACTAACTTGTTTTCATGAGCACAAAGAATGACAATAACAACAGCGGCTTAGGATCTGGGAAGGTAATGTATTCGGTAAAAAGTATGACTCTATAAGAACTGGTAATGTTCACCGACGTATCGACATTCTACTTCAATATTCATGCCATAAATAAGGGTATCTATTTCCAGTACTGTACAGACGATTGACTCTTGGTACACCCGATTAGACTGACGGAAGCACAGGATGGGTAGATCTATTCACTTAGCTGCTAAAATAGTATAGAAATTCGTATCGGTGTCGAACTGTTTTACACTCGGTCTTCTAGTTCATACATGAAGATAAGGTGCCTGTCACAGTAATGGTCACTAATTTCTTTCTCTGAACACGATGTTATTCTCTCGGTACAGCGCGTTATATTTGCGGACGGATAGATCTTCGGTAAATCGTTTCACATTATGCCAATTGGTAACGTTCCAAAGCAATCTGACGCTCTTCTGTAATATTCATATCATGAATTAAGGTATCCATTACCAAGAGCGTACAGCGGATGGACTCCTGGACTACCTAGTTTCACCATCTGAAACGCATGATAGTTGTAGCTATTGACTAAGTCGCTCGGCTCTCAAAGATGGTGATAACTTTCTCGAAAGGATTGGCCTTCGAGCTTCCAATTCATACATGAAACTAAGGTATCCGTCATTAAAATGTATAATAATTGGTTTCTGCGAACACAATGTTGTACCAGCAATACATCGGGATTGGCTCGTGGAAGGTAAGGCTTTCTGCAAGAAGTTTGACCCTACACGATTTGGTAATGTCCTACAACGGCTTGTCGACCTTATTTAATAATCAAGCCCTGAATAAAGGTGACAGTTGCCAATGCTCATCAGCGGATTTACTCTGACATTACGTGGTTTTACTCTCGGAATCACAGGATAGGTGGAGCTATTGACCTCGCGGTTCAACTGTCAATGAAGGTGGCAACGATCTCGAACGGTTAGGCTGTCCATTATGATATTCACTCAGGGAAATGTGGTGTCCGTCTTCTAGTATGTCTGCTAACTTCATTCCGTGAACAATAACCTAGACTCTCGCTAGAGCGGGATAGGTTCTCGGATGTTATGCTATTCGGCAGGAAGTATGACTGAATTCGAGTTGGTAATACCTTCCGACGGTTTGGCTCTCCACTTTAATATTCAAACCGCGAATTAAGGTGGTGCCTACTGCCAATACTGCACAGCGCA
Organism: Lasioglossum baleicum; assembly: GCF_051020765.1. Taxonomy (NCBI): domain Eukaryota; kingdom Metazoa; phylum Arthropoda; class Insecta; order Hymenoptera; family Halictidae; genus Lasioglossum; species Lasioglossum baleicum. The sequence continues at coordinate 151,551 of NW_027469168.1, forward strand.
TTTACTCCCGGAATACCCGGTTTGACTATCGGAATAACATAATCGGTGAAGGAACTCACTTAGCTGTGCGACTATCAAAGAAGGTGATAACGTTCTCGGACGGTATGACTCGCGATCTCCTCATTCATCCACGAAATTAAGGTTACCGTCACTAAACTGAATACTAATTTCCTTCTATAAACACGTATTTATACCTTCGATACACCAGGGTTGGATCGCGGAAAGCATGGTGTCCGGAAAGTTCTTTGTCGTCATACCAATTGGTAATGATCTCCTACGGTGTGCCGCTCTACTTTATTATCCATACGAAGAATTAAGGCTGTCTATTCCCAATTCGTTTCATCAGATTTTCTCTCTGAATACACGGTTTGAATCTCGAAGTCACTGGATAGGAGAAGCGATAGACCTAGCCGTTCAACAATCAAAGAGGCTGGTAACGTTCTCGATCGGTTTCACCATCGATGTTCTAATTCATACATGAATTTAAGGTGCCGGCACTAAAATATCTACTAATGTGTTTCTCTGAACACGAAGAAATGCTCTCGGATATCTCCTCGGGCGGTAATGCTTTTGGTAAAATGTTTCACATTGCTGGAATTGGTAACGTTCTCACACGACGTGACGCTCTATTTAACTACATTCATCCGCGAATTAAGATTTCAATGGCCAATATTGTACAGCGCATTTACATCCAAAATATCTCGTTTGACATACGCAATCACAGGGTATATGAAGCTATGGACTTACCTGTTCGAATCTCAAGGAAGGTGTAACATTCTCGAACGGTTTGACCCTCGATCTACTTATTCATAGTGAAATAAAGGACCCGTCACTAAAATGTTTAATGATGTGATGCTCTGAGCGCGAAGCTATACACACGATACTACGGCTTATAATCTCGGAAAGTAAGGTTTGCGATAGGGAGTATGACTTTATACCATTTGGTACCGTTCACAAACGATTTGTGCCTCTACCATAATATTCGTGTGGTGAATTAATGTTTCTATTGCCAATGCTGCTCAGCTGATTTACTCTCGGATTACCTGGCTAGAATCTGTGTATCTCAGGACAGGTGAGAAGCTGTTCACTTAGCCGTTCGTCTCTTACAGACGGTGGCAACGTTCTCGAGCGGTTTAACGCTCGATCTCCAAGCCATACATGATGTTAAAGTGCTCGTCATTGAAATGAATACTAATTTTCATCTCTGAGCATGAAGTTATCATCTCGATTCAGAGGGTTTGTTTTTCGGACAGTGGGGTCTTCGGTAATGAATTTGACTTTTTAGCAATAGTCAACGTACTCACACGATCTGACGTTCTACTTTACTATTAGGGTGTCTATTGGCAATACCCTTCCGGAAAGTGCCCACCTTCTACGAGAGTGGAGCAGCATTAGGCAATAGTTTCATCTATCCTGTGATTCCGAATGTCAAACTAGATATCCCGGCGGTAAGTGCGCTGTACAGTATTGGCAATAGACACCTTAATTCGCGGATTGTTAATTAAATTCGATCGTCGGACCGTGTGAACACGTCACATTTGCTATAAAGTGAAACGTTATGCCGAATCCGATACAGAACCCGCCGTATCGAGAGTATAGATTCATGATAAGGGAAACACATTAGTATTCAATTTAGTGACTGGCCCCTTTATTTCATGTCTGAATTTAGAGATCGAGTGTCAAGCTGCCCGAGAATGATGTCACCTTCTGTAAGAGACGAACGGTTAAGTGAACAGCTTCTCACCTGTCCTGAGATACCCAGATTCTAGCCAGGTAATCCGAGAGTAAATCGGCTGAGCAGCATTGGCAATAGATACATTAAATCACCACGCGAATATTAAGGCAGAGACACAAATCGTTTGAGAACGGTACCAATTGGTATAAAGACATACTCCTTATCGCAAACCTTACTTTCCGTGATTATAAGCCGAAGTATCGTGGGTATAGCTTCGCGCTCAGAGCATCACATTATTAAACATTTTAGTGACGGGTCCTTTATTTCACTACGAATAAGTAGATCGAGGATCAAACCGATCGAGAACGTTACCAGCCTCTTTGATTGTCGAACGGCTAGGTCTATCTCTTCTCCTATGCTGTGATTTCGAGATTCAACCCGTGTATTCAGAGAGAAAATCTGATGAAAGGAATTGGGAATAGACAACCTTAATTCTTCGTATGCATACTAAAGTAGAGCGGCAAACCGTAGGAGATCATTACCAATTGGTATGACGACAAAGAACTTTCCGGACACCATGCTTTTCGCGATCCAACCCTGGTGTATCGAGGGTATAAATACGTGTTTATAGAAGGAAATTAGTATTCATTTTAGTGACGGTAACCATAATCTCGTGGATGAATATGGAGATGGCGAGTCAAACCGTTCGAGAACGTTATCACCTTCTTTGAGAGTCGCACAGCTAAGTGAGTTCCTCCACCGATTCTGTTATTCCGACACTGAAACCAGGTATTCCGGGAGTAAATGCGCTGTGCAGTATTGGCAGTAGGCACCTTAATTTGCGGCTTGAATATTAAAGTGGAGAGCCAAGCCGTCGGAGGGTATTACCAATTCGAATTCAGTCATTCTTCTTGTCGAATAGCATAACATCCGAGAACCTATGTCGCTCTAGCGAGTGTCCTGGTTATTGTTCACGGAATGAAGTTAGCAGAAATACTAGCAGACGGACACCACATTTCCCTGAGTGAATATCATAATGCATAATGGAGAGCCAAATTGTTCGAGACCGTTGCCACCTTCATTGACAGATGAACCGCAAGGTCAATAGCTGCACCTATCCAGTGATTCCGAGAGTAAAACCAGGTAATGCGAGAGTCAATCCGCAGTTGACTATTGGCAACTGTTACCCTTATTCAGGGCTTGAATATTAAATAAGGCCGACAAACCGTTGTAGGACATTACCTAATCGTGTAGGGTTAAACATCTTACAGAACGCCTTACCTTCCACGAGCCAATCCGGCTGTATTGCTGGTATAACATTGTGTTCGGAGAATCAAATTGTTATAAATTTTATTGACGGATACCTTAGTTTCGTGTATGAATTGGAAGTTCGAAGGTCAATCCTTTCGAGAACGTTATCACCTTCTTTGAGAGCCGAGCGACTTAGTCAATAGCTACAACTATCATGCGGTTCAGAGGGTGAAACTAGGTAGTCCAGGAGTCCATACGCTGTACACTATGGGTAATGGTTACCTTAATTCACGATTTACTGAAGACCTACCCGTCCGCAAATCTCACGCTCTGTATCGAGAGTATGACATCGTGAACAGGGAAAGAAATTACTAATCATTTCAGTGGCAGGCAGCTTATCTTCATGTATGAACTAGAAGACCAAGTGTGACCAAGGTCGACACCGATACGAATTTCTATACTATTTGAACAGGTAAGTCAATTGATTTACCTACCCTGTTATTCCGATAGTCTAATCGGGTTTACCGGGAGACAATCCACAGTATAGTATTGGCAATAGTCTCTCTAACTCACGGTTTGGGTATCAAAATATAGTGTCAAACCGTTTGAGAACACTAATAATTGCTACGAAGTCTATCGTTTTACCAAAGACTTTTCCGTCCGATAAACTGATCCACGGAATCAAGAGTTTATCTTTGAGTTTAGAGAATCACATTAGTATGCTTAATATGGATTGCATCTTAATTTCATGTGTGAATTAGATGGTCGAGTGTGACAAAGTTCGAGACCGTAACCACCTTCTATGATATTCGACAACCTAAGGGAATAGCTTCACGTATTCCGTGTTTCTGAGAATCATGCCAGGTATTTCTGGAGTAAATGCGCTGAACAGTATTGGCAATAGAAACACTACGTCACGGTTTGAATATTAAAGCAGACCGCTAAGGCATTGTAAAACGATGCCTACTGGTATAGATTTAAACAGTTTCCAGATAGCCTTACCTTCGGAGAAGCTAACCCGCCGCGGCGAAATTATACATTCGTGTTCACTGAAGAAAACAAGTAAACATTTTAGTGACGCGAACCTTAATTTCATTATGAATAAGGAGATCGAGGGTCAAACCGTTCGAGAACGTTGCCACAGGCTCAGAGAGTCGAATGGCAAAGTATATAACTTGTCATATCCTGTGATTTCGAAAGTCAATCCATATATTCCAGGAGTAAACGCGCTGTATAATATTGTCAATAGACACCTCAATTCACGGTTTGAATATTGAAGTAGGGCGACAAACCGTTTGACAACGTTTTCAATTGGTATAAATTCAAATGTTTTGTTGATATGCATATGGATCGAAGGCATAACGCGCTGTGTCGAGATTTGAAAAAGGTGTTCAGAGCAATAAATGAGTATATATTTTTTTACCGGGCACCTTAATTCCATGAATGAAATAGAAGATCGGTAGGGAAGCCGATCGAGATCGTTAACACCTTCTGTTAGAGACGAACGGCTGAGTAAACAGCATCAGCTATTCTGTGATTGCGAGAGTGAAGACTGGTATTCCAGGAGTAAGTCCGCTGAAGACTAGTTGCGATTGACACCTTAACTCACGCTATGAATATTACTGTAGAATGTCAATCCGTCGAAGAACATTACTAATTTTATAGAGTCATGCCTTTTACCGAACTCATTATCTACCTCGAACCAAACCGGCTGTAGCTATTGACATGCTTAGTACTCACGGAAACAAATTAGTAGACTTTTTGCAGAGGGGCACCTTATTTTCATGTGTGAATAGAATAATCCTGTGGCAAACCGTTCGAGAACGGCCCACCTTCTTTTAGAGACGAGCGGCTTCATCTGTCCCGTGATTCCAGGAGGCAAAGCATGTACTCCGGGAGTAAATCGGCTGAACGGTATTGGCATTAGATGGCGCTACTTCAAGGTATAAATTTTAATGTACAGAGCCAATCCCTTTGAGAACGTTACCAATTGGAATAGAGTCATACGTTTTACTGAATCCTTTACCCTCCGAGAACCTAACGCACGATATCGATCGTATAACTTAGTGTCCAGGGGAAGAAATTTGTATACATATTAGTGACAGGCACCATATATTCAAGTATGAATTAGAAGGACGACGAGTCAAGCCGATACAGAACGTTGCCACCATTGGGAGACGAGCGGCCAAGTCGATAGGCTCACCCATTCCAAGATTACAAGAGTCAAATTAGGTATTCCGAGAGTAAGTGCGCTGATCAGTAAGCCTCAGTCACCTCAGTTCACAGTATGTATATTAATGTAGAGCTTAAATCTAATTTAGATTATAGGATCGAGTATCAAACCCTTCGTGTACGTGTCCGACGTCCTTGAGAGTGGAACGGCTAAGTCAATAGCATCACCTACAATGTGATAACGAGAATCCAACCAAGCATTCCGGTAGTAATTCCGCAGTTCGGGATTGACAATAGACACCTTATTCACCGTATTAATATATCAGTATTGAGACAAACAGTTGTAGAACGCTACCTACTCGTATAGGATCAAACTTTCTACCGAAGGCCCAACCTTCCGAGAAACAAACCAGCTGTATCGAGAGTATAACTTCGGGTAGAGAGGAAAAAATTACTGAACAGTTTAGTGACGCGCAACATAATATCATGTAAGAATAGGGGGTTCAGGTTTCATACCATGGAAGAACGTTACCACGTTTCCTGAGAGTCGCACACGAACGTCAATAGCATCACCCATCCTGTGATTCCGAAAGAAAACAAGGTAATCCTGGTGTAAATCCGCTGAAAAGTAACGGCAATAGGTCCCTTAACATATGGTTCGAATATTAATGATCATGGTCAAACTCTCTTCCGAAGGCCATACCGTACGGACATCACCGCTGCGTCGAGAATAATACTTCGTGTTCACAGAAGGAAGGCAGTATTCATTTCAGTGACGGGGGTTTAAATTCATGTATGAATTAGAAGATCGAGCGATAAACCACTCGAGAATATAGCCACCTTCTGCGAGAGACGAACGGCTTAGCGAATAGCTTCACCTATCCAATGGTTCAGTGTGTCAATCCAGGTATTGCTGGAGTAAATCCGCTGAAAGTATTAGTAATAAACACCTTCATTCACGGATTGAATATTAAAATAGAGCGTCAAACCGTTTGAGAACGGTACCACCCTCTTTGATAGTCGAAAGAATAATTCAATAGCTCCACCTATCCTGTGATGCCGAGAGTCAAGCCAGGTAATCCGAGGGTAAGTCCCCCTGAAGGGTTTTGGCAATAGGTACCGTATTTCGCGGAGTGAATGTTAAAGTAGAGCGTCACACCTTGTAAGAAAGTTACCAATTGCTATAAAATCAAAGGTTTTAACAGAGTGCCTTGCCGTACGAGAAGTAGAAGCGCCGTATTGAGGGTATAGTTACGTGTTTAGGCAAACACATTAGTATACAATTTAGTGGCGCCGCCTTATGTTCACTCATGAACTCGAATATCTATGGTCAAACCATTTGAAAACGTTTCCACCATCTCTGAGACGCGAACGGCTAAGTCAATAGATTCTAACATTCTGTCATTCGGAGGGTGAAACCAGGTAGTCCAGGAGTCCATACGCTTTACACAATTGGTAATGGTTACCATTATTCACGATTTGAATATTACAGTAGTGCGTCAGATAGTTTAAGATGGTTGCCAATTGAATAAAGTCAAAAGATTTACCGAAGACCTACCCGTCCGCAAATCTAACGCGCTGTACCGAGAGAATAACATCGTGTTCAGAGCAAGAAATTAGTGACCATTTCAGTGACAGGCACCTCATCTTCATGTATGAACTAGAAGGCCGAGTGTGAAACAGTTCGACACCAATACGAATTTCTATACTATTCGAACAGATAATTCCGATAGTCAAATCGGGTGTACTAGGAGTCAATCCTCTGAACAGTTTTGCAATAAACAACTTCTTACACGGTATGAATGTTGAAGTAGAGAGACGAACCGTTGAAGAACATTACCAATTGGTAAAAAGTCTTTCTTTTTTCCGCGTAATTTGCTTTCGGAGATTCTAACATGCTGTAGGGAGTATATTTTATTTTGTATTGACAGAAACAAATGTAGCCGACATTTTATCAGATGGACACCTTATTTCATTCTTGAATTGCAAATCGAGAGTCAAACCGTTCGTGATCATTACCACGTTCTTTTTATACCGTAGGGTTGCGTCAATATCATCAGCTATCCTGTGATTCCGAGAGTCAAGCCTGGTATTCCAGTATTAAATCCGATGTTCTGTATTGGAAATAGTCACAATATTCCGCGATATAAATATTAAAATATAGGGAGAAACCGTTGGAGAATATTACCAATTTGTAAAATGTCAAACTTTTCTCCGGATATCTTACTATCCGGGAATCGAAACCGCTCGCCATATCGATGATAGAATAACGTGTGCAGAGACACAAAATAGTATGCATTCTTGAGACGGGCACCGTAGTTTCTGGTGTGAATTAGAATGACCTGGGACAACACGTTCGAGAACGATACCACCTTCATTGCGAGTCGCACAGAAATGTAAATTGCATCAATTATTCTGAGATTCCGATGGTCAAGCCAGGTATTCCGGGAATAAGTCCGTTGAACAGTATTCGCAGTAGACACCGTAAATCACGGTATGAATATTATAGTACAGCGTCGATGAGTCTCTGAATGATACCAGTTGCTATATAGTCAAATGTTCTACGGATGACCTTACATTCCAAAGCTTATCTCACTGTATCGGGAGCATAACATCGTGTTCAGAGGAACAAGCTTGTTCCCATATTAGGGACGGGCACCTCTGTTCCATGTATGAACAAGAATTTCCATAGTCAAACACTTCCGGGACGTTGCCACCATCTGTGAGAGACGAACGGCTAAGTCATTAGCTTCACCCATCGTGCGATTCCTAGAGTCAAACCAGGTATTCCTGGATTAAATCGACTGAACAGTATTCGCATCATACACACTACTTCCCGGTATAAATATTAATGTACAGTGTCACACAGTTGTGCAATGCTACATATTGCTATAGAGTCAAACATTCTAGCGAAGGCACAATCTTCAGGGAAGCTGACACGCTGCATCGATTGCGTTCCTTCGTTTTATGTCATCAAACTAGTTGACATTTTACCAAACGGACACATTATTTTCATGCATATATAGCAATATCGACAGCAAACCTTGCGAGAACGTTACTACCTTCAATGTTAATCGAACGGCTGTTTCATCAGGTTCAGATATCCTGTTATTCCGCGAGTCAAACCATGTATTCCTGGAGTAAATGCGCAGAAGAATACTGCCAATAGATACCTTAATTCACGGTCCGAGTATTAAAGTACAGAGTCAAACTATTGTGGACCGTTTCTTCTTTATATCGAGTCTAACTTTATACAGCCATATCTTCCGAGAAGCTAAATAACTGTATCAAAAGTACAACTGCATGGGCAGAGAAACAAGTTGGTATACATATGAAGTACGGGCAGCTTAATCTGATGTAAGTATTTGAAGATCAATTGTCAAACTGCCTGAGCAGGATACCACCATCTTCGAGAGTCGAATGGCCATGTCAATATCTTCGCTTATCCTGCGTTTCCAAGAGTCATACCTGCTACTCTTGGTGTATATCCCCAGATCAGTCTTGGCAATAGGCACCTTACTTCGCGGTTTGGATATTAAAGCGGAGTGTCAATCCGTTGTAGATCATTACTCATTGCTATAGAGTCAAACATTTTACCGATAGTCCTACCTACGAAGAAGCTATCCCGCCATATCGGAAGTACAAAATCGTGATAAATTAGTAATCATTTCAGTGACATGAACCTGAATTTCATGCATGAATTAGAAGGACGAGGTCAAACCGTTCGGAAATGTTGCACCTTCTCTCAGAGACGAACGTCTAAGTCAATAGTATCCTGCGATTTCGAGAGTCAAACCAGGCATTCCAGGAGTAAATCCGCTGAACTGTATTGCCAATAGACACTTTGCTTCACAGTGTGAATATTAATGTGGAGAGACAACCCGTTCGAGAACATAACCAATTTTTATAAAGTCATACTTTTTACCGAATACCTTACCTTCCTAGAACCGAGCTCGCAGCAGCGAATCTCATGCTTAGTGCTCAAGGAAACAAATTAGGAGATGTTTTAGCCGACGGACAGCATCTTGATCATGTATGAATTGGAAGATCGAGTGCAGAACAATTCGAAAACGTTATCAGATTCTTTGAGAGTCGCACAATTAAGTCAGTACCTTCACCTATTCTGTGATTCGGAGTGACAAACCAGGTATTTCTGGAGTAAATCCGCTGATGAGTATTGGCAATTCACACCATAATACTCGGTTTGTATACTAAAGTGGAGCGTCAAACCGTTTTTGAGCGTTGCCAATTGATATAAAGTCAAACAATTTACCGATGGCCTTACGTTCGGTGAAGCTAACCCGCAGTTTTCGAGATTATAACTTCGTGTTCAGGGGATCAAATTAGTAAACATTTTCTTGACGGGGACCTTAGTTTCATTATGAATGTGAAGCTCGGGCGTCAAACCGTTCGAGAAAGCTACAACGTTCTTTCCAATTCGCACGGCTAAGTCAATAGATTCATACATCCTGTGATTCAGAGAAGTGGAACCTGGTAACCCGCGAGTAAGACCGCTGAATGGTTTAGGCAATAGACACCTTAGGTTATGGTTGGAATTTTAAACTAAAGGGTCAAACCGTTTGAGAGAGTTACCAATCTATATAAAGTCAAATGTATTACCGAAGGCCTTACCTTCCGCAAACCACTCCGGCTTCAATGAGAGGATAAGTACGAGCTCAGAGAAAAAAATTCGTACTCATTTCAGTGGCGGGCATCTTAACTTGATGTACGAATTAGAGATTGGAGGGTCAAACCGCTCGAGATCGTTGCCGCCTTCCGTGAGAGACGATCGGCTAAGTGAATAGCTTCATATGACTGCGATTTCGAGAGTCAAGCCAGGTACGCCGGGTGCAAATTCGCGTAGCAGTCTTGGCCGTAGACACCTTTATTCACGGGTTGAAAATTAAAGTAGACAGTCAAACCGTGTGTGAACGTTATCAATTGCTATAAACTCAAACGTGTCGCCGATTGCCATACCCTCCGAGAAGCTACGCAGCCGTATCAAGAGTATAGCTTCGTGTTTAGGGATACATGTTAGTAAACAGTTTAGCGGCGGGATCTGAATTTCATTATAAATAAGGAGATCGATGGTCAAATCTTTCGAGGACGCTGCTACATTCTGAGAGAGACGAACGGATGAGTCAACAGCATTACCAAACCTGTGATTCGGAGAGTCAAATCAGGTATTCCAGGAGTAAATCCGCTGAACATTATTAGCTATAGACACCATAATTCACGGCTTGAATATTAAAGTAGAGTTACAAACCGTTAGAGAACGATACCAATTCCTATGTAGTCAATCGATTTACCGAAGTCCTCAACCTCGGAAATCTCTAAGACTCTAGTAAAGACTCTATACAGAAGCATCATTAAAATACCTACATCACGGTATATGTTTTCAAGTCGAAAGTACAACTATGCCCATTAGTATAGAGTTTAACTTTTCACCGAACGCCGTACCTTCGGCGAAACTACCACGCCGTATCGAGAGTATACCTTGGTGTTTAGAGAAAGAAATTATTCCTCCTTTCAGTGGCGGTTACCTTAACTTCTTTTATGAATTAAAATGTTGAGGGTCAAACCGTTCGACATCGTTACCACATTCATTGAGGGCCGCATAGCTAAGGCAATAGTTTCTCACCAGTTCAGTGATTCCGAGAGTAAAACAAGTTATTACGGGAGCAAATCCGCTGAATTTTATACACAATGGGCACCATAATTCACGGTATGGGCAACAAAGTATAGAGTCATACTGTCGGCGACCATTATCAATTGGTATACAGTCATTATTTTTACCGATGTCCTAACATTCCGAGAATATAACCCGCCGTATCAAAAGTATAACTTCATGAACAAAGATTCAATTAAGTAGACATTTAAGTGACGGGCACCTTAATATTAGGTATGAGTTCGTAGATCACCGGTCAAACCGTTCGAGAAAGTTACGACCTTCTGTGAGAGACGAACGGCTATGGCAATTGCTTCGCCTAACCTGTGTTTCCCAGAGTCAGCAGCGGTATTTAACGAGTAAATCCGCTGAAGAGTATCGGCAATTGGCTTCTTAATTCATGGCATAAATGCTAAAGCAGGCCGTCAGGCCGTAGTAGAATATTGCTTCTTCGTGTAGGGACAAACTACTTACAGACTGCCAAATCTTCCGAATGACTGGCCCCCTGTATCGGGAGTAAAACAACGTGTTCACAGGTACGAACTGGTATACATTTTAGAGACGAGCATCATAATTTGGTGTATGAATTCTAAGGTCGAGGGCCAATCGGTTCGTGAACGTTACCACATTCTGTGAAAGTCGAAAGGCTGAATCTGCAGCTTCACCTATACTGTGATTCCTCGTGGCAAACCAGGTAGTCAGGGAGTAAATCCGCTGGATAGCATTGGCAATCGGCACCTTAATTCACGATTTGAATATAGAAGTAGAAGGTCAATCCGTCAGAGAAAATTACCAAATGGTAAGATGTCAAGAATATACTGGAGCCCTTACCTTCTGAAAAGATAACCTGCCGCTTCGAGGGTATATCATCGTGTCCAGTGAAGCAAACTAGTAAACGTTTTATTGGCGGGTACTTTGATTTCACTATGGATAAGAAGATCGAGTGTCTAACCGTTTAAGATAGTTGTCACCCTCTTTGACAGTCGCACAGCTATGTCACTAGCTTTATTTACCCCGTGATCCCTGGAGTGCAACCAGGTATTCCAGGAATAAATCCGCTTAACTGCATATTTATTAGACACCCTAACTCACGTACTGAAAATTAAGGTAGAAATTCAAACAGTCGGAGATCATTAACAATATGTGTAAAGTCATCCCTTATATCGAAGACCTTGCCTTCCGAGAACCAAACCCGCTGTAGCGAATGCTTTCCATACTGTTCACGCCAAAACAAATCAGTAAACATTTTGGTAGAGGGACAACGTATTTTCATGTTTGAGTAGCAAAACTGAGAGACAAACCGTTGGAGAACATTAACACCATTCTTGAAAGTCGCACAGCTAAGACAATAGCTTCACCAATCCTGTGATACCATCAGAAAAACCAGGAATTACTGGGTATAAATCCGCAGTTCATTATTGGGAATAGACACCCTAGTTCTCGATGTAAATATTAACGAATATAGTCTATCCGTTGAAGAATGTTACTTATTGGTATAGGTCTAACAATTTACCGATAGCCTCACCTTCCGAGACCGAGAAACGCGGTATCGAGGAATAGCTATGTGTCCAGAGAAACAAATTAGTATACATTTTAGGGGCGGGCACCTTAATTTCATAAATTAATTACAAGGCCGCGAGGCCAACTCTTCCAGAACGATACCACCATCTTTGGGAGTCGCACAGATACGCGAATAGCGTTACCTATCATGCGATTCCCAGAGACTGACCAGATATTCCGCAACTTATCCCGCGGGACATAATTGGAATGAAACACGCTATTTCACTATGTAAATATTAAAGAACAGATATGAACCAATGTACAACGCTGCTTATTGCTATACAGTCAAACATTTTACCCGAGGCCATACCTTGCGAGAAAGTATCCCGCTGTATCGAGAGTATAACTTTGTGTTCAATATGCCATATTAGTACATATTTTACTGACGGAACCCATAATTTCATGCGTGAATTCGACGATCGAGTGTCAAACCGTTCGGGAACGCTACCACCCACTTTGAGATTAGAACGCCGATGCCAATAGCTTCACCTATCCAATGATTCCGAGAATCAAATCTGGTATTCTGCGAGTAACTCTGCGGTTCAGTGTGGTCATCAGGCACCCTATTTCACGGTAAAAATATTAAGGTATACAGTCATACCATTGTAGCACGATACTTATTGATATAGAGTCAAACTTCTCACAGAGGGCCTTACATTCGAGAAGCTAACCCGCTGTATCGAGAGTATAACTTCGAGGTCAAAGAAGCAAGTTAGTATGCATTTTATAGACGACCACCTTAATTTCATCTTCGAATTAGAATATCGATTATCAAACCTCTCGAGAACGTTACCACATTCTGTGAGACAGGAACGGCTAAGTCAGTAGCTTTACCCATCCTGCGATTCGGAGAGTCAAACCAGGTATCCCGGAAGTAAATCCGCTGAACAGTATTGGCAATATACACCTTTGTTTGCGATACGAATATTAAAGTAAGAACTCAAAGAGTCAGAGAAATTTACCTATTCGTATAAAGTCAGTATTCTTTCCGAATACCTTACCATAAGAGAACCTAAACGCTGGAGCTAGTGCATTACTTTTGCTGCCGTACTGCACATTTTCGTGTAGAAATATCTATATCTAGAGTCAAACCGATAGAGAAAGGGGGAATACTTTGGGAGTCGAAACGTTAAGGTAATGGGGAGTGAAACCGTTGAACAGTATTGGCAATAGACACCATATTTCTTGATTTGAATATTAATGTAGGGCGTCAAACCGTTTGAGAGCGTTACGAAATTAGTATAAAGTGAAATATTTTACCGAAGGCCGTACATTCCAAGTACCTAACCTGCTGTAGCTGGTGCTATGTTTAGTGCTCACGGAAACAAATTAGTAGTCATTTTAGCAGACGGGAGCCCTATATTCATGTTTGAATAGAAAAATCGACAGTCGGGGCGTTTGGGAGCACTACCATCTTCTTGGAGAATGAAATGGCTAAGTCAACAGCTTCACATATCCTGTACTTCCCATAATCATAGCAGGTGTACTTGGAGTCAATCTGCAGAACAGTATTGACAATAGGCACCTTAACACGCGGTTTGAAAACAGTAGCATACCGTGAAACCGTTACAGAACGTTACCTATTGAACTAGAATCAAACACTTTACCGATACCCCTACCATCTGAAAAGCTAACCTGCCGTATCGATAGTGTAACTTCGTGTTCAGGTGATCAAAATTAGTATACATTTCAGTGATGGGCATCACAATTTCATGTATGAATTCCAAAATCGGGTGCCAAACCAATCGAGAACGTGCCCACCGCATTTAATTTTCGCACGGTTAAGCCAACAGCTTGACCCGTCCGGTGATGCCAAGATTCAAACAAATTTCTATACATTTTAGTGATGAGCACATTAATTTCATGAATGACTTGGAAGGCTGGCGATCAAACCGTATCGAAACGTAACCACCGTCTTTGTGAGTCGAACTGTTGAGTCAATAGCTTCTCCAATCATGCAATTCCGAGAGGCAAATCTGGTACACGGGAGTTAACCCGCTGAGAAGTTTTGGCAATAAACACCTAGAATCTCGCATGTGCATTAAAGTAGGAAGCCAAATCACCAGAGGACGATACGTATTGGTATATAGTCCAACTCTTTACCGAAAGCCTTACCGTCGGTGCAGCTATCCGGCTATATCGAGAGTATAACCTCGAGGTCTGTGAAACTCATTGGAATACATTTTCGTGATGGGCTCCATGGTTACTAGTATGAAAAGCAAAATCGAGGGTCAAACCGTTCCTGATCCTTTCCACGTTCATTGAGAGACACAGCAATGTCATTAGCATCACCTATCCTGTTATTCCGCTACTCAATGCTGGTATTCTGGCAGTAAAATCGCAGAACAGTATTGGCAATAGAGACCATAATTCACGGTGTGAATATTACTGTAGAGAGTCTAACGGTCTGAGAACAGTACCAATTTGTATCGAGTCAAACCATTTTCCGAAAGCCTTACCTGCGGTTAATATAACCGCTGTATCGAGTGTATAACATCGTGTTCAGAAAATGATACCGCCTTCTTTCAGATTCGAACGGCTAAGTCAATAGCTACACCTGTCCTCTGATACGGAGAGGCAAACCAGGTATTCCTGGAGTAAATCCGCTGAACAGTAATAGCCATATACACCCCAATTCACAGTTTGAATATTAATGCATACCGACAAATCGTTGTGGAACGTTATTAATTGCAGTAAACTCAAACGATTTTCCGAAGACCTTATCCCCCAAATACTAACCCACTGTATGGAGAGTATAGCTTAGTGTTCAGAGAAAGAATGTAGTACGCATTTCAGCAGCGGACACCTCAACTTTGTGCATGAATAAAAAAAACGGGGGTCAAACCGTTCGAGAAAGGCGATACCTTCTGTGAGAGACGAACGGATAAGTCAATAGCTTCTCCTGTTGTTTGCAAGAGTCGTACCACGTATTTGAGGCGTAAATACGCTAAACAATATTGACAATATATACCGTAATACACAGCTTGAATATTATGGTTGGGAGTCAAACCGTCGAAGAACATTACCAATTGGTAGAAAGTCATTCTTTTTAACGTATAACTTACATACCGAGAACGCAAGCAGCCGTAGGGATTGTCTAGTTTTGGGTTTACAGGAACGAATTAGTGGACATTGTAGCAGTGGCATACCTTATTTTGATATACGAATTTGAAGATCGAATGTCAAACGCTGAGAGAACGTTACCTCATTCTGTTTGAGTGTATCGGCTATGTAAATAGCTTCACGTAACCTGTGATTCCAATGGTCAGACCACCTATTCCGGCAGTAAATCCGCAGAATAGTGTTTTCAATAGGCACCCTAATTCTCGGTACGAGTGCTAATGCAGATAGTTAAACCGTTGATGAACGTTACCTACTCGCATAGCGTCAAACCTGTTACCGAAACCTTTCACTTCCGGGAAGCAATCCTGCCGTATCGAGAGTATTACTTCGAGTCGAGAGAAACACATATGTATACATTATAGTGATGGACACCATAGTTCCATGTATGAATTACAAAAACAAGAGACAATCCGATCGAGAAAGTTACTGCCTTCCTTGAGTGTCGACCGGCTAAGTCAATAACTTTACATATCCTGTGCATTCGAGAGTCATAGCAGTTATGCCTGGAGTAAATCTTCTCGACACTATTGGCAATAGATACTTTAATACGCGGTTTGAATGCAATTGCAGACCGTCAAACTGTTATAGAACGTTACAAATTGGTATAGAATCAAGCAATTTACCGATAGCCCTACCTTCTGATAAGCTACCCCGCAGTATTGAGAGTATACCTTCGTGTTCAGAGGATCAAATTAGAAAACATTTTAGTGACGGGGACCTTAATTTCTTTATGAATAAGTAGCTCGAACGACAAACCGTTCGAGAATGCTACTACATTCTTCCAGATTAGAGCGGCTAAGTCAATAGCTTCATACATCCTCTGATTCAGAGAAGTCAAACCAGTCATTACGGGAAAAAATTCCCTGACCTAAATTGGAAATTGACACGATAATTTACGCTTTGAGCCTTAAAGTAGAAAGACAAACTGTCGAAGATCATTACCAATTGGTATAGAGTCACTCTTTTTACAAAGGCATTACCTCCTGAGAATGTAATTCGCTGTATCGAGAGTATAACTTCGTGTTCAGAGAAGGACATCAGTACTCACTTCAACATCGGGCACCTCATCTTCATTTATGAATCAGAAGATCGATGGGCAAACAGTTCGAGAACATCCCCCCCTCCGCCCCAGCCCGTCCCCGCGGCCTATGAGATTCGAACGACAAAGTTAAGAGCTTCACCTAGCCTGTGATTCTGAGCGTCAAACCAGGTATTCCTCGTACAAATACTGCTGAACAGTATTGGCAATGGTCACCTTAGTTCCCGGTTTTAATGTTAAAGTGGAGCATCAATCCGGTTGAGGGCGTTACCAATTGCTATAAAGTCAAACGATCAGCACTAAGACGTACCTTCCGCGAAACTCACCCGCCTCATGGAGAGTATAACCTCGTGCTCATAGAACGAAACTAGTATTCATTTCAATGACGGTCGACGGTCAGGCCGATCGAGATCGTTACCACCCTCTTTGGTAGTCCAACGGCTGGGTGAATAGCTTCACCTGTCCTGTGAATCCGAGGGTCAAACCAGGTATTCCGGGAGTAACTGGGCTGCACAGTATTGGTAATAGACACAGTAATTCACGGATCGAATATTAAAGTAGAGCGTCAATCCGCTTGAGACAGCCAGCAAATTATATAAAGTCAAACCCATTACCGAAGGACATACCCTCCGAAAAAATAACTCGCTGTATTCTCGAGACTGTAACTTTGTGTTCAGAGAAACAAACTAGTACACATTTTAGTGGCGGCTACATTATATTCATTATGTATAAGAAGATCGAGTGTAAAACCGTTCGAGAAATCTGCCAACGTCGTTGAGAGTCGCATAGCTTAGGTACCAGCTGCACTTGGCCCAATTACATCGAGAGACTAACCATGTAATCCGTGGCTGAATGCGCTGAAGAGCATTAGCAATAGATTCCTTAATCCGCGGAGTGAAAATTAAAGTACTGCGTCACAACATGTGATCACGTTACTAATTTCTATAAAGTCAAACTCCTTACGGAATGCCTTACCGTCCGAGGAGCTAACCCGCCGTTTCCAGAGAATAGCTACGTGTTTAGGGAAACACATTAGTATACAATTTATTGACGTCACCTCCTGTGAGAGTTGAGCGACTAAGTGAATAGCTTCTCATAACCCGTTATTCTGAGAGGCAAACAAGATATTCCAGGGGTAATTGCGCTGTACAGAATAGGCAACAGACACCTCAATTCACGGCTAGAATGATGAAGCAAGCCGTGAAAACGTTGTAGAACATTACCTATTGGTGTAGATTCAAACTTCATACAGAATGCCTTACCCTCCGAAAAACAATCCCGCTGAATGGAGAGTATAACTTCGTGTTCAGAGAAACAAATTCGTGTATATTTTAGTGACGGGCACCTTAATTGCATGTATGAATAAGAAGATCGAGTGTCAATCCGTTTGAGATCGTTACCAATTGCTATAAAGTCAAACGCTTTAGGGATTGCCATTCCCTCCGAAAAATCTGACCCGCTATATCGATCATATAACTTTGAGTTCAGAGAAAGAAATTGTTATTCATTTCCGAGCCGGCACGTTACATCCATGTGAACTAGAAAATCGATTATCAAACAGTTCGTGAACGATACCTACCTCTTTGAGTGTCGAACGGATAAGCCTATAGCAACACTAAATCTATGATTCCGAGAGACAAACCAGGTATTCTATGAGTAAATCCGCTTAGGAGTATTGGCATTAGTCAGCTTAATTCCCGGTGTGAATATGAATGTAGTGTGACAATCCGATTGAGAGCGTTACCAATTTGTATGAAGTCAAACGTTTTACTGAAAACCGTACCCTCCGAAAGCATAACGCGACGAATCGAGAGTATAACATGGTATCCAGAGAGAGAAATTAGTATCCATTTTACTGACGGTCACCATAATTTCATGTATGAATTAGAAGATTGAGTGTCAAACGGTTTAGGAACGTAGCCACCTTCATTTAAAGTCGAACGGCTAAGTCAGTATCATCACTTCTCCTGGGATGCCGAGTATCAAACCAGGCATTCTAGGAATACATCCGCTATACGGCATTGGCAATAGACATCTAAATTCTCGGCATGGGCATTAAAGTATGGAGTCCAATCGTCGGAGGATATTACAAAATGTTATAAAGTCATTCTGTTTGCAGACAACGTTACATTCCTAAAACGTATGCCGCTGTATCGACAGTATAACTTCGTGTTCAGATCATCAAATTAGTAAATATGTTAGAGACGGGGTCCTTTACTTCATTACGGATAAGGAGATCGAGTGTCAAAGCGTTCGAGTACGTTTCCACCCTCTTTGAGAGTCGGACGGCTACGTCAATAGCTACACCTATCCTGTGATTCGGATAATGAAACCAGGTATTCCTGGATAAAATCCGCTGGACAGTGCTGCCAATAGACACATTGATTCACGGTTTGAATAGAAAAGTAAAGCGTCAAACTGTTTGAGACCAACCGTCAAACATTTACTCCTGGAATACCTGAATTGTCTCTCGTGATCAAGGGATAGGTGCAGCTATTGACTTAGAAGTGTGACATTCAAGGTAGGTGATAACGTTCTCTTACGGCGTGACGCTCGATCTTCATATTCATACATGAATTTGCGGTACCCGCCATTAGAATGTAGTGTAAGTTGTTTCACTGAACACGGTCGATACAGCGGGTTAGCATCACTGCAGGTTAGGCCTTCGGTAAAGCGTTTGACTTTAATGCAATTGGTAACATTCTCAAACGGTTAGACGCTCTATTTAAATATTCAAAACGTGAAATAATGTGTCCACTACCAATATAGTGGAGAGGATTTACTCCAGGATTACCTGGGATGACTCTCGGGATCTCAGGATGGGTGAAGCTACTGGCTTTGCCGTACGAGTCTGAACGAAGGTTGTAACGACCACGAACGGTTTGTCAGACCTGCCTTCAAACTCATAAATAAAAATAAGGTGCCAGTCTGAAAATGTATACTGACTTACTTCTCGGAACACGAAGCTATAATCTCGATATAGCGGGTTATATCCAATGTAATGAATGAATGAGCTTCTGTAAAAGGTTTGACTCTATACCAGTAAGTATCGGTATGACTCTGTCCTTCACTATTTATACTGTGAATTGAGATGTCTGCTGCCAATACTTCACAGCGGATAGACGCTCGGAATGACTTGTCTGACTTTCGAAATAACTGGATAGGAGAAGCTATTCACTTAGCAGTACGCAGAGCACACGATAGCAGAAGCTACTGACTTGGCCGTTCGACTCTCGGAGAACGTGGTAAAGCTCTGGAACTGTATGACCCTCTATCTTCTTATTCATACATGAAATTAAGGTTCTCGTCCTTAATGAATACTAATCTATTGCTCTTAACACAAAGCAAGGCATTCCCTGCTGCCGTTTGTATTCCTGGAAGGAAAGGTAACCTGAAAGAAGAATGACATTTTGCCAACCTGCAATGGTCACCGACGGTTTGACTGTCTACCTTAGTATTCGTACCGTGAATTAAGGTGTCCTTTGGCAATACTGGTAGGCGGTTTCACTCGTGTAATACCCGGTTTTACTCATGGAATCGCAGGATAGATGGAGTTTTTACTTAGCTTTTGATTTCTCACAGAAGGTGGTAATGTTCTCGAACGGTTTTACCCTCGATCATGTAATTAATACATGAAATTAAGGTGACCGCCTCTAAAATGTAAATTAATTTGTTCGTCTGATCAGGATGTTAAACACCCGACTAAATGGGTTAGGCTATCGGTGGGCGAGGTCATCAGTAAGACGTTGGACTTTATATCAATTGGTAACGTTCTTAAAGTTATTGACCCTCTGCTTTAAATAAAAAGCCAATACTGTTCAGTGGATTTGCTCCCGGAATACATAGCTTCACTTTTGGAATCTCTGGGTAGGTGAAGCTATTCACATATCAGTTCGTCTCACACTGATGGTGGCAACGTTCTCGAGCGGTTTATCGCTCGATCTTCTAATTCGTACGTGAATTAAAGGTGACGTCACTAAATTGTATAGTAATGCGTTTCTCTAATCTCGTTGCTACACTCACGATACTGCGGATTAGCTCCTCGTGCGGTAAGGAATTCCGTATAACGTTTGAATTTATAGGAATTAGTACCGTTCTTACACAATGTGTTGTTCTATTTTAATATTCAGTCTGCGAATTAAGGTGTTTATTGGCAATACTGTGCAGTGGATTTGCGACAGGAGTACCTGGTTTGGCTTTCGGAATCGCAGGATAGCTAATGCTATTGACGTCGCTGTCCGTCTTTCACAGAGGGTGGCAACGTTCTCGAACGGTTTCACCACCGCTCTTCCGTTTTATACCTGAAGTAAAGGTGCCCGTCACTGATATGAATACTAATATTTTTCACCGATCGCGAAGATGTAGTATCGATGTAGCGGGTGTGGTTCGCGGAAGTTAACACCTACGGTAAAAAGAGTGACTCTATACCAATTGACAATGATCTCCGACCGATTGAATATGGACTTTAAAGTTCATAATGTGAATTAGGGTGTCAGTTATCTATATAATTCAGCGGATTTACATCCGCAATGACTGGTTTGACTCTCACAATAACAGGATAGTTGAAGCTATTGAATTTGCTGTATGACACTCAAAGAAAGTGGTGATTTTCTCAAACGGTTTGTCACCCGATTTCCAATTCGTACATGAAGTTAATGTGCCAGTCAGTAAAATCTATACTAATATCTTCCCCTGAACACGAAGTTATGTTCTCGGTAGCGCGGGATAGCTTCTCGGAAGGTAACGCTGTCGGTAAAATGTTTGCATCTCTTCCAGTGGGTACCCATCGACAGCGGGTTGACGGCCTGCTTTGATATTCATTTCGCGAGTTAAGGTGTCTATTGCCAATAAGCTTCAGCCGATTTACTCGTTAAATGCCAAGGTTGTCTCTCGAAATCACAGAATGTCGTAACGGTCTCGAACGGTATGACCGTACATCTTCCAATTCATACATGAAGATAAAGTGCCCGCCATTGAAATGAATATTAACTTCTTTCTCTGAAGACGAAGTTATATTCTCAATTACGCGTGTGATATACACGGAAGGTAGCGCCTTCGCTAAAACTTTTGACACTATGGCAATTGGTAAAGATATCATACTGTGTGACGCTCTATTTTAATATTCAAGCCGTGGTCTCATGTGTCAATTGCCTACACTGTTCAGCCGATTTACTCCCGGAATACCTAGTTTGACTCTCAGAATCACACGACAGGTGAAGGTATTGAACTAGCTGCCTACTCTCAAAGAAGGTGGCAATGTTATCGAACGATTTGACCATCTATATTCAATTTCATTCATGAACTTCAGGTGCCATCACTAAAACGTATACTGATGTGTTCCTCTAAACACGATGTTATACCCTCGATACGGCGGGTTAGCTTCTCAGGGGATAAGGTCTGCGGTAAGACGTTTGACTTTATAGAAATTAGTAACGGTCTACAACGATTTGACGGTCTGCTTGAATATTCAAACCGTGTGGTAAGGTGTCTGTTGCAAATACTTTTCAGGGGTTTTACTCCCAGATTACATGATTTGAATCTCTGAATGACAGGACAGGTGAAGCTATTGACCTAGCCGTTCGAATCATAAAGGGGGTGGTAACATTCTCGAACGGTTTGACTATCTATATTCTACTTCATACATGAACTTAAGGTGCAGTCACTAAAACGTATACTGATGTGATTCACTAAACACGAAGATGTACTCTCGATACGGCGGGTTAGCTTCTCGGGCGTTAAAGCTTTCGGTAAAACGATTGACGTTATAACAACAGGTACCGTTCTCTATCGGGTGACGCCCTATTTTAATATTCACTACTCGAATTAAGGTACCTATTGACAATCCTCTTCAGCGGATTTACTCTCGGATTACCAGGTTTGTCTCCCGGAATCACTGAATAGGTATAGCTATTGAAATATCCGTCCGTCCCTCAAACAGGGTGACAACGTTCACGAACGATTTGACCATCGATCTTCTAATCTTTTCATAAAGTTATCTAGCCCGCCTCTGAAATGAATACCAATTTACTTCGCTGCACACGAAGTTAAACTCTCGAAAGGCAGGTTAGTTTCTACGAAGGTAAGGACATTGGTATAGCGATTGATTTTATACCATCTGGCAATGTTCTCAAACGGATTCCCGCCCTACTTTTTTATTCAAGCCGTGAATTATGGTGCTCATTGGCAATACCGTACGGCGCATATATATTCGGTAATACTCATACAGTGAATTACGGTATCTATTGCCAATACTGTACCGCGGAATTACTTCTTGAATACCTGGCTTAGCTCTAGGAATCGCAGAATGGGTGAAGCTATTGACTTAGGCAGACGCCTCTCACAGAAGGTGGCAAAGCTCTCGAGGGGTTCGACCACCGATCTTCTAATTCATACATTAAGTTAAGGTGCCTGTCATTGAAGCGAATACCAATTTCTTTCTCTGAACACGAACATATATTCTAGATGATGGCGCTGAAGAACGCGGAAGATATGGCCTTCAGTAAGACGTTTGACCTTATACCAATTGTCTATGATCTAAAACGGATTGACGATTTACTTTTATATTCAAACCGTAAATTATGGTGTCTATTGGAAATACTGTTCAGCGGCTTTACACCAACAATACCGGGTTTGTCTCTCCGAATCAACTAGATATGTGAGGCATTTGAATTAGCCGTTCGATCCTGACAGAAGGTGGTAACAGTCTCGAGGCGTTTAATTCCGACATTACGTTAAGATGCCCGTCACTGAAATGAATACTCACTTTGTTTTAGTGAATACGTTGCTATACTCCCGGTACGGGGAGTTAGGTTCACGGAAGGTAACGTTTTCTGTATAAAGTTTGAATCTGCTTCAATAGCCAATTGTCCACATCGACTTGACTGCCTGCTTTAATATTCATACCGCGAATTAAGGTGTCCACTGCCAATACTCGACAGCCGATTGACTCTCGGAATACCAGGTTTGACTATCGGTATGACAGGGCAGGTGAAGCTATTGACATAACCGATAGTACCTCAAAGGAGGTGGTAATGTTCTCTATCGGTTTGACTCATAGACTTGATATTATAATTAATATATGAAGTTAAGGTGCCAGTCATTAAAATCTATTTTAATTTGTTCCAATGAACAGGATGATATACTCTTGATACAGCGAGTTAGCTTCTCGGCAGGTAAGGCCTTCGGTAAAAGGTTTCACTCTATACGAACAGGTAACGATCTACAACGGCTGGACTCTGTAGTTTAATATATATACCGTGAAACAGAGTGTCTAATGCCAATACTGTGGAGAAGATTTACTCCCGGAAAACCTTATTTGACAGCGGGAATCATAGGATAGGTGAAGCTATTGACCTCGACTTTCGAATCTCAGGGAAGATGGAATCATTCGCGTACGGTTTGATGCTAGACGTTCAGATTTATACAGGAAATTAAGTTGCTCGTCAAAAAAATGAATACTAATTTACTTCGTGAATAACGAAGTTGCACTCGCAATTTAGAACGATAGGTCCGCGGATGGTAAGGATTTCGTAAGAAAATTGACCATATTCCAATTGGTAACGTTCACCTACTGTTGGACACTTTACATTAAAATTCATACCGTGAGGAAGCGTGTCTAGTGCCGATTCTGGGCAGCGAGTTTAGTCACGGATTACCAACACTCGGAATCACTGGATAGGTGATACCATTGACTTAGCCCTTGGACTATCAAAGTAGGTGGAAACGTTCTGGAATCGTTTGACATTCGATCTTCTATTTCATACTTGAAATTATAGTCCCCCCCACTAAAATGAAAACTAGTTTGCATCTCTGATTACGAAGTAATACTCTCGATACAGCGGTTCAGGTGCACGGACAGTAAGGCTTTCCGTTGGAAGATTGATGATATACAAATTGGAACTGTTCACCGTCGGTTTGACTGTCTACCTTAATACTCAAACCGTTTGATTAAGTACGTTTATTGCTACCGCTGATGAGATTATTTACTCTTGAAATACCAGGCTTGACTCTCATAATCACAGAAGAAGTGAAGCAATTGAGTCAGCCGTTCGACATTCAAACAAGGCGGTAACGTTCTTCAACTGTTTGACTCCCGATATTCTTATTCATACATGCAATTAAGATGCCCGGCACGATAAGATATAATAGCTTGTTTCTCTGAACACCAATTTAGACTATCCATACAGAGGGTTAGATTCTCGCAGGGTATGGTATTTGATAAATCGTTTCACTTTACATCAACTGGTATCGCTTTCAAACGGTTTGGTACGCCACATAAATGTTCAAACCGAAAATTAAGGTCTCCATTGAAGATTGTGTACAGCGCATTGACTCTAGGAATTCCTGGCCTGTCCCTCAGCATCACAGGATGCGTGCAGCTGTTTGCGTAGCAGTTCTGGGCTCAAATATGGTGGGATTGTTGTAGGACGGTTTGACTCTCGATCTTTCCATTCATACATGGAAATAATGTGCGCGTTACTCAAATGTTTACTAATACGTTCCTCTGAACACGATGGTATACCCTCGATACTGTGGCTTAGTTTTTCGGAGTGTAAGGTTTTCGGTAAATGGTTTGACTTTATAGTAATTGGCAACGTTCTCACACGGTGTGACGCTCGATTTAAATAGCTTAATCCGCTAATTGTGTTTTCAATTATCAATACTGCACAGCTGAATTACTCCTGGAATACCAGGCTTGACACTTGGAATCAGAAACTTAGGTGAAGCACATGACTCAGCAGTTCGACACCTAAAGGTGGTTGTAACGTTCTCAAATGGATTGACCCTCAATCTTCTAATTCATACATGATATTAATGCGTCCGTCACTGAAGTGTATGCAAATTTGTTTCTCTGAATACGAAGATGTAATCTCGAAGCAGGGGGTTAGCTTCTGGGATACTAGTGCCTTCGGTAAAATGCTCGAGTATATACCAATAGGGAACGTTCCACAACGTTTGCACTCTGTACATTAATATACGAGCCGTAAATGAATGTATCTATTGCTAATTCAATTCGGCGGATTTACTCCCGGATCACCAGGTACGACTTTCGGAATCGCAGGATGGGTGAAGCTTTGGCAGCGACTTTCGAATCTCAAAGAGGGTGGTTAGGTTCCCGAACGAGCTGACCATCGACCTTATAATTCATACCCGAAGTCAAGCTGCCCGACACTGAAATGACTACTAATTCCATTCCCTGAACACAAAATTATACTCTCGATGAAGCGTGTCAGGTTCGCTGACTGTAAGGTATTCGGTAAAACGTTTGACTTTATGACAATTAATAACGGTCACAAACGGTTTGTCGCTCAATTTTCATATTCAAACCGTGAGCTAATGTGTCTACTACCAATACTGCTCTGCGGATTTGCTCCCGGAATACCTGGTTTGATTCTCGGAATCGCAGGTTAGGTGAAGCTTTTGACGTAGCCGTTCGTCTCTCACAGAAGGTGGTAACGTTCTCGAACGGTTTGACACTCGATATTCTTTTTCGTACATCGAATTCAGGTGGCCAACACTAGAATGGATACTAATTTCGTTTCTTGAACACGGCGTTATACTCACCTAACGACTGGTTTTAATATATATATACCGTGAAATAGGGTGTATGATGTCAACATTGGAGAACGGATTAGCTCGCGGAAATCCAGGCTTGACTTTCCGAATCACAGGATAGGTGAAGCTTATTGACTCACACGATCTTCTCCCACAGAATATGCTAACCTTCTCGAGGGGTTTGACCCTCGATCATCTAATCCATACATGAAGTTAAACCCCCGTCGCTGAAATGAATACTGCCTTCCATCTGTGAACACCAACTATTATTCTCGACGCAGCGGTTGATGTCCCGGACGGTATGACCTTCGGAAAAGTGTTTGACCCTGATCATTAATATTCGAGCCATATGTTAAGGTACCTATTGCCGACACTGTTCAGCGGATTTACACCAGGATTACCTTCTTTTATTCTCGGAATCACAGGATGGGCGATGCCATTGACGTACGCGTGCGACTCTCAAGAAACGTGGTAACGTTCTTACATCGTATGATCCTCCTATTCGTACATGATGTTTAGGTGCTCGACACTAAACTGTTCAGTAATTTTTTCCTCTGAACCCGGAGTTATACTCTCGATACATCTGGTGAGTCTCGCGGAAGGTAGGGCCTTCTGTAGAAAGTTCGATCCTATACAAGTAGGTAGCGTTCTACAACGGATTGTCTCAGTTCTTTCATATTAATACGGTGAATTAAGGTGTCTATTGTCAATACTGAACTGCAGAACTACAACTGGAATGCTTGGTTGGACTCTCGTTATCACGTGGTAGGTGATGCCATTGACACAGCCGATCTACTCTCATGGATGTTGGTCGCGCGTTCGAAGGGTTCGGTACTCGACCTTATTATTCACACGTGAAATTAATGGTGCAGTTACTGAAATATATACTAATTTGCTTGCTTGATCACAAAAATATACTCTCGGTACAGCGCGATGAACTTTTGGTGGGTAAGCTCGTCAGTAAAGCGTTTGACTTTCTACCAATTGGTGACATTGTCAAACGGATTTACGCTCTACATTGATATATGTACCGTGAATTAAGGTGTCTATTGCAAACTGTTTTGCGGATTTTCACCCGGAATACCAAATTCGACTTTTGTAATCTTGCAATGGGTTAGGCAATCGGCTTGGCAGCCCGACTCTACAAGAAGATGGTATTGTTCTCGAACGATTTGAACATTGATCTTCTAATTCATACATGAAATTAAGGTGCGCGCCTCTAAAATGTCTACATATATGTTTCCATGAACATTAAGCAAGGCACTCCCTACAGCGGGTTGTACTGCCTGGGAGGTATTCCCTTCGATAAGAAGTTTGATCCTATACAAATAGGTAAAGTTCTACAACGTTTTGACTCTGTACTTTAATATTCTTACTGTGAATTGAGGCGTCTATTACCAATACTGTTTAGCGTATTAACCCCGGAATACCTGGTTTCATTCTCTCAATCATAGGAATATGTGAAGCTATTTACTTAGCCGTTCGACAATTAAAGAAGGGGGAGACGATCGCCAACGATTTGACACTCGATCTTCTGTTTTATTCATGTAATTAAGGTGACCGTCACTAAAATAGATACAAATTTGTTCCACTGAGCACGATTTTATACTCGCGCTAGGGCGGATTTTGTTTCTCGGTAGGGAAATTCCTGTGTATAAGCTCCGATTAAATATCAAGTGACAACGTTCTCGAAGTGTTTCTCTCTCGACATCAATATTCGTTCCATGAATTAAGATGTCCATTGGTAATACTGCATAGTTAATTGATTCCCGGAATTGCTGGTATGACCAACGGAAAACAAGATATGTGAAACCATTGATTTGTACGCTCGGTTCATAAAAATGATGGTATCATTCTGGAACGCATTGACTCTGGATATTCCTATTCATACATGCAATTATGTTGACCATCGTCTAAAATATCTACTAATCTCTTTCCATCAACAATAAGGTAGACAATCGCTAGTTCGGTGTTGGTTCTAGGAAGACAAGTTATTCTATAAAACGCTTGACTTTGTACCAGTTGGTAACGTTCTCAAACGTTTCGTCGCTCTACTTTAATATATAAACTGCGGATTAGGGTATCAATTGCCATTACTGTACAGCGGACTTACTCCTGACATACCTAGTGTGACTCTCGGAATCACAGGATAGGGGAAGCTATTTTCTTAGATATGCGATTCTCAATGATGGTGGTAACGTTCTGGAGCGGTTTGCCCCATGACCTTTCCATTCATATATGACAATAGGTATGCTGCTGCTGTAATATAGACCAATTTGTTTCCGTGAGCACTACGCATGACTCCCACAAAAGAGGGATAGGTTATACAAAGGTAATGTATTCGGTGAACGGAATGAAGATATAAACTGGTTGTGTACTCCGACGGATTGACCTACTTTAATATTCATACCATAAGTTAGTGTGCCTATTGCCAATACTGTACAGCGGATTCACCCCGGGAATA
This sequence comes from Lasioglossum baleicum, assembly GCF_051020765.1. NCBI lineage: Eukaryota > Metazoa > Arthropoda > Insecta > Hymenoptera > Halictidae > Lasioglossum > Lasioglossum baleicum. The sequence goes on from NW_027469168.1 coordinate 180,058, forward strand.
CCTGATTTGACTTTCGGAACCACAGGATCGGTGAAGGTATTGATTTAGCCGTTCGACTCTCAAAGATGGTGGTAACGTTCTGGAACAGTTTGCCCCTCGATCCACGAATTCATACATGAAATTAACGTGGCCACCACTAAAATATATACTAATTTCTTCCCTGAACACGAAGTCAATCTCTTGATACAGGGGGCTAGGCTCTCAAAATGTAAGGTATTCGGAAGAAAATGTCTTCATACGTATTTGTAACGTTCACAATCGGATTGTCTATCGACTTTAATATTCAATCCGTGAATTAAGGTGTCGAGAGCCAAAACTGTGCTGCCGATTTACACCCCCATTTACCTAGTTTGACTTTCGGAATCACAGGATTCGTGCCGCTAAAGACATAGACGATCGATCCTCAATGGAGGTGAAAACATTGTCGAACGGTTTGATCTTCTCCCTTTATATTTCTTACATGAAATTAAGGTGCCCTTCACTAAAATGTATACGAATTTTCTTCTCTGAACACGATGATATACTCTCGATACCGCGGGCCAATTTCTCGGAGGGTGAGGCATTCTGTAAGTGGTTTGATCCTACAGGAATATGTAATGTTCTACATCGGCGTGACGGCCTGTTTTAATATTCAAACCATGAATTATGGTGTCTATTGCCATTATTGTACAGCGAATTTACTCCTAGAATGCGTGATCAGACTCCCGCAATCACACGATAGGTGACACTATTGACTTAGATATGCGACTATCAATGAAGGTGGGATCGTTCTCCAACCGGTTAGATTCTCCATTTTGCTATTCATAAATGAAAAAAGCAGTCTGTCTGCTAAAATGTTTCCTCATTTGCTGCTGTGAGCACTAAGCATAACACTCATTATAGCGGGTTCGGTTCTAGGGAGGTAAGGTGTATGGTGTTACAACCTATTGTTATCGTTCCCCTGCTGTGTGACGCGGTACTTTAATATTAATGCACATGGTTGAGGTGTTTATTGCCAACACAGCGCAGAGAGTTTACTCCTGAAATACTTGATTTGCCTCTGGAAATCGCAGGATAGCTGCAGCCATTGACTCAGATGTTCGACTCTCAATGAAGGTGAAAACGTTCTTGAACGGTTTGACGCTCGCTCTAGTTATTCATCCATGAAACTATGGTGCACACCACGAGAATGTATACCAATGTGCTCCTCTGATGACGAAGTTGGACTTTCGATACAGCGGGATTCGTTCTCGGAAGGTAACATATTCTGTAAAAAGAATGACTTTATGACAATTAGTAATGTTCTCCGACGATTTGACTCCCTAAATAATACTCTTGCCGAGAATTCAGGTATCAGTTGCCAATGCTATACACGGTATGTACTCCCAGTATTCTTGGTTTTACTCTCGGCATCCCTGAATAGGTGAAGGTATTTACTTAGCCGATCGATATTCAAAGAAGGTGGTCACGTTCCCGAACCGTATGACACTTGACCTTCTAATTCATACATGATGTAAAGGGGGCCGTCAGTAAAATGGATACTAGTTTCGCTTCGCTGAACACGAAGTTATACTATCCTTACGGCGGGTTTGCTTCTCGGCAGGCACGGCCCTCGACGGAAAGATGGAATCTATCCGAGTACGTAAAGTTGTACAGCTGTGTGATACTGTTCTTTACTATCTGTACCGGGAAGTAGGGTTTTTAATGCCGATACTGTACAGCGGATTTACTCAGGGAATGCCTGGTTTGACTGTCGGAGTTACAGGATAGGTGAAGCTGTTTACATAGCCGGCCGTCTCTCACAAAAGGTGGCAACGTCCTCGAGCAGTTTGATGCTCCAAATTCTATTTCATACGTGAATTTAACGTGCCGTCACTGAAATGAAGACCAATTACTCTCGACGCAGCACGTTAGATTCACTGCAGGTAAGGCCTTCTACAAACTTTTGACAATATACCAATCGGTAACATTCTACAAGGGATAGACTGTGTACCATAATATTCCTGCCCTGAAATAAGATATCCATTGCCAATTGTGTACAGTTTGTTGCCTCTCAGAATGCCTGCGTCGTCCTACGGAATCACAGGGCAGGTGAAACTACTGACTTAGCCGCTTGAATCTGAGGAAAGGTGGTAACGATCTCGAACGGATTGTCACACGATCTTCGAATACATTCATGAAATTCAGGAACCCGTCATAAATATTAATAGTAATTTGTTCCACTGAATCCGAAGCAACACAGTCCCTGCAGCCAGTTATGTTCACGGAAGGTAAGGTAATCTGTAAAAAGAATGACTGTGTACCTACCTGTAATGTTCGTCGGCGGTTTGACTATCTACGTTGAAATACATGCGGTTAGTTAACGTTTCTATCACCAATACTGCTCAGCAGATTTACTCCTGGAGTACCAGGCATGACAACTATGGGTGAAGTTGTTGACTCTGCGGTTCGGCTGTAAAAGGAGGTGGTAACGATCTCGTATGATTTGACACACGATCATCTAATTCGTACATGAAAACAAGGTGCCCGTCACTGAAATGGTTACATATTTCATTCTTTGATCACGAAATTTCACTCTCGATGTCGTGTGTGCAGTTCGCGGAAGGTAAGATCTTCGGTCAGACTTTTGACTTTATACCAATTGGTTGCGTTCTCAAACGGTGCCACGGTGTATTTTAATATTCAAGCCGAGAATTAAGTTGTCCATTGCTAATACTGTACTGCACATTTACTGCCGCAATTACTGGTTTGACTCTTTGGATCAAATGATACGTGATGCTAATGACTTAGCCGTTCGACTCCCAAAGAAGGTGGCAACTTTCTAGAACGCTTTGACAGTCGAACCTCGTATTCATACATGAAACGAAGGTGTTCGCCTGCTAAAATGTATACTAGTGTGTTTATCTGAACACGGAGTTATATTATCGATACGGCGGGTCAGTTTTTCGGGCGGTAAGGCGTTCTGTAATAAGTTTAACCATGCAGGAATAGGTAATGTTCTACAACTGCTTGACGGGCTGCTTTAATATTCAAACCGTGAATTGAGGTGTCTATTGCCAATACTGTACAGCGCATTTACTCCCGGAATATCTCTTTGACTTTCCAAATCACAGGATAGGTGCAGCTATTTACTTAGCCTTTCTACTCTCTCAGAAGGTGGCAACATTCTCGAGCAGTTTGACCATCAACCTTCAAAATCATACATGAATTTATGGTGCCCGTCACTGAAAGGAATATTAATTTTTTTCTCTGAGCATGAAGTTATGGTGTCAATTCAGCGGGTTAGTTTTTCGGACGGTAAGGTCTTCGGTAATGAATTTGAATTTATAGCAATTGATAACGTACTCACACGGTTAGACGTGCTACTTTTCCAATCAATCCGTGAATTAGGGTGTCTATTGGCAACACCCTTCGGGAAAGTGTACACATTCTTTGAGAGTCGAACGGCAGAGTCAATAGCTTCAACGGTAGTTGTGATTCCGGGATTTAAGCCTGGTATTCCCGGAATAAATCTGCTGAACTGTATCGGCACTCGCACCAAAATTCTCAGAATAAATATTAAAGTAAAGGTCACACATTTGTACAACGTTACCTATTGGTATAGAGTCTACCTTTTCACCGAAGGGCGTGCCTTCCGAGGAACTATCCCGGTGTATGGAGAGCATAACTTCATGGTCAGAGAAGGATAATAGTATAAATTTTAGTGACGGGCAACTTAACTTCATCTATAAATCACAAGAACGATTGTCAAACAGTTCGAGAACGTTGGCAGCATAGTTGAGAATCGAACGCCTTAGTTATTAGCTTGATCTATCCTTTGATTCCGAGAATCTAACCAGGTAATCCGAGGGTAAATGCGCTGAAGAGCAATGGCAATAGATTCCTTAATTCGCTGTGATAATATTAAAATAGAGCGTCACACCGTGCAGGAACATTAATAATTGCTATAAAGTCAAACGCTTTTCCGAAAGCCTTACGGTTCGAGAAGGTATCCCTCCGTATCGAGAGTATAGCAACGTGCTCAGAGACTCACATTTGCATATATTATAGTGATTTCATCTTAATTTCATTTAGAAGTTAGATGACCGAGGGTATATCAGTTCGTGACCGTTACTACATTCTATGATATTCTAACAGATACGACATTAGTGTCCAATATCGTGTGTTTCCGAGAGTCATACAATGTGTTCCTAAAGTAAATCCGTTGAATAGTGTTGGCAATACACATCTTAATCACGGTTTGAATATTAAAGAGAACATTGCCAAATGGTGTGTAGTCAAACTTTTTACTGGATAACTTGCCTTCCAAGAACCGTACTAGTTGTTGCGAGTGCCAGGCTTATTAATCACGGAATCAGATCAGTAGACAATTTAAAGAGACGGACACATTATTTTTATGCGTGAATAGAATTATCGCGAGTCTCACCGATGGAGATCGATACAACCTTCTCCTAGAGATGAACTCCTAATTCAATAGCTAAACTTATCCTCAGAATCCGAGAGACGAAAAGGTATTCCGGGTGTAAATCCGCAGAACAGCATTGGGCTTAATCACCTTAATTCACGGTGTGATTTTGAAAGTAGGGCTTCAGTCCGCTTGAGAGCCTTACCAATTGGTACATAGTCAAACTTATCCCTGAAGACCTAGCCCTCCGAAAAGCTGACCCGCTGCATCGCCAGTATAACTTCGTGTTCAGAGAAAGAAATTTGTCTTCATTTCCGTGACGGGCACTGTATCTGCATGTATGACGCAGAAAATCGAGTGTCATACCGTTCGGGAACGATACCTCCATCTTTGAGAATAAATAAGCTAAGTCAACAGCTTCACCAATCCTGTGATTCCTAGAGTCAAACAAGGTATTCCGGGACAAAATCCGCTGCACAGTATGGCAATAGATGCTCTATTTCGCAGTATGAATAATAAAGCGGGGCGTTAAAACGTAGATGCACGTTGCGTACAATTATAGAGTCACACTCTTTAAACAAAGGCTTAGCTTACGATAAGCGAACGCGCTGTATCGAGTGTACGTCTTCGGGTTCAGAGAAGCAAATTATTATATTTCTTGGTTTCTGGCACTTTAATTTCATGTATGAATTTGAAGATCGATGCTCATACTTTTAGAGAACGATACCTCCTTCTTTGAGAGTGGTATGGCTAAGTTCATAGCTTCACGAATCCTGCGATACCGAAAATCAAGGCATGTATGTCGGGAGTAAATTCTCTGTAGAGTATTGCCAATAGTCGCCCGAATTCACGGTATGAATATTAAAGTAGAGACAATCCGTTCTACTACGTTTCCAGTTGGTATACAGTAAAACGTTTTACCGAAGAACGGTAAATTCGAACGGATATGAAAGTAGCTCCACCTCTCCTGTGATTCAGAGTGTTAAACCAGGTATGCCAAAAGTAAATCCGCTGGAGAGTATTAGTAATAAACACCTTCATACACGGTTTGAATATGAAAATGGAGCGTCATACCGTTCGAGAAGGTTACCGCCGTCTGAGAGAGACGAAAATATAAGTCAACAGCTTCACCTAACCCATGATTCCGAGAATCAACCCGGGAAACCTGAGAGTAAGTTCGCTGAAAGTATTGCCAATAGACTCCTTATTTCACGGTTTGAATAAAGAAGAAGAGGGCACACATTTTGAGTGGATCGCCAATTGGTATAAAGTCAAACACATTACCGATGATCTTACATTCGGAGAAGCAAACCCGCCGTTTCGAGAGTATAACACCGTATTCAGATGTACCAACTAGTATGCATTTACTGACGAGTACCTTCATTTCATGCATGACTGAGAAGATCGAGTGTCAAGCCGTTCTAGGACATTACCATCTTCTGTGAGAGACGAACGGCTAAGTCAATAGTTTCACGTATCCTGCGATTTCGAGAGTGAAACCAGGTATTAGAGGAGAAATTCCGCTGATCAGTATGGGCTACAGACACCAAAATTCACTGTTTCGAAGTTAAAGTAGAACGTTATACCGTTTGAGAAGGATACCAATAGCTATAAAGTCAAACGTTTTTCAGAAAGCCTTTCCGCACGAGAAACTAACCCGCCGTATCGATAGTATACCTTCGTGTTTTGATAAATACGCCCGTATATATATTAGCAGGCGGACACCTTCTTTTCATACATGAATATGAGGATCGACAGTCAAACCGTGCGAGATCGCTGCCACCGTCTGTGGGAGTCGAAATGCTAACTCAATAGCGTCACCTATCCTGTGATTCCGAGTTTCAAGCCAGGTATTCCGGGAGTAAACACGCTCGAGAGTATTGCCAATCGATACCTTAATTTGCATAGAGATTATCAAAATTGAGCGACGCGCTGTGTGAGAACGTTACTTACTCCTCCAAAGTGAAATGCTTTGCCGAATGCCCTAACGTCCGAGAAGCAAACCCGCCATATCGATAGTATTATTTCGTGTTTATAGAATCACCTTAGAATACATTTTAGTCATGCCACCTTAAATTCATGTTTGAATTGGAATATCGAGGGTCAAACCTTTCGCGACCGTTACCACCTTCTTTGAGAATAGAACGGCTAAATCAATCGCTTCACCAAACCTGTGATTCCGACAGTCAAACATGGTTTACCGGGAGTAAATCCGCTGCTCATTGCGGCAATAGATACCCTGTTTCACATTATTAATAAAAAAGTAGAGGGTCAAAGTGTGGAAAACCGTTGCATACAGTTATAGTGTCATACTCTTTAATGAAGGCCTTAGCTTGCGAGAAGCTATCGCGCTGTGTCGAGGATACGTCTTCGCGTTCAGAGAAGCAAATTATTACACTTTATATCGTCGGGCACCGTATCTTCGTGTGTGAATTAGATGTTCGAGGGTCAAACCTTTCGAGAACATTACCACCTTCTGTGAGAGACGATCAGCTAAGTAAATACTCCTTCTATCCTGCAATTCCATGAGTAAAACCCGGTATTCCAGGGGTGAAGCCGCCTAACAGTATTGCCAAAAGACACCTTAATTCACGGTTCGATATTAAAGTTGATCGTCAAACCGTTTGATACCATAACCAATTGCAACAAACACAAACATTTTACGGAAGGCCTTACATTCCGAGGACCTGACCCGCTGTGTCGAGCATAACATCACGTCATGTTCAGAGAAAGAAATTAGTATTCATTTCAGTTACGGCACGTTAATTTCATGTGGAATCAGACGATAGATGGTCAAACCGTTCGAGAACGTTTCCGCCTCCTTTGAGAGTCGAGCGGATAAGTCAATAGCTCCACCTATCCTATGATTCCGAGACTCTAACCAGGTAATCCGAGGGTAAATGCGCTGATGAGTATTGGCAATAGATAACTAAATTCGCGGAATGAATATTAAAATATAGCGTCACACCGGGCGGGAACGTAACCAATTGCTATGAAGTCAAACGTTTTACCAAATGCCTTACCTTCCGAGATGGTATCCCGCCATACCGAGGGTATAGCTACGTGATTAGGGAAACGTATTGGTATACAATCAAGTGACGTCACCTTAATTTCATGTATGAATTAAAAGCTCGCGGGTCAAACCGTCTGAAAATGATGCCACCTTCTGTGGGAGACGAGCGGCTATGTCATTTGTTTCACGTATCCTCCGATTTAAAGAGGCATAGCAGACATTCCGGGAGTAAAGCCGTTGAACATTATTCTCAATAGACATAAATTACCGGTATGAATATTAAATTTGAGCGTCAAACCGTTTTTGAACGTTATCAATTGTTATAATGTCAAATGCTTTTCCCAAGGCGGTACCTTCCGCGAAACTCACCTGCTTCATCGAGAGTATATCTTTCTGTTTGAGGCATCATATTAATAAATATTTTAGTGATGTGGAGCTTACTTTCACTATGAATATGAAGATCGAAGGTCAAACCCTTCGAGATAGTTACCACCTTGTTTGAGATTCGAGCGGCTTGTTCAGCAGCTTCACCTATCCAGTGATTCGGAGAGTCAAACCGTTCATTCTTGGTGTATATCCGCAGAACCGTATTGGCAATAGACAGCTTATTTCACGGTATGCATATTAAAGCAGAGCATCAAACCGTTGTAGAGCTTTACCTATTCGTAGAGAGTCTAAACTTTTACCGAATACATTATGCTCCGAGATCCTGACCCATTGCATCGGATGTATAACATCTATTTCAGAGGAACAAATTAATTTACATTTTAGAGGCAGTCACCTTAATTCCATTTATTAATTAGGAAATCGAGTGTAAAAGCTTTCTAGATCGTTAGCACCTTATTTGAGAATGGAACGCCGTAGTTATTAGATACTCCTTTCCTGTGGTTCCGATCAACAAACCTGGCATTCCGAGAGTCAGTAAACGGTACAGTATTAACAATGGACACCTTACCTCACGGTTTGAATATTAAAGTACACAGTGAACCCCTCGGAGAGCATTACCAATTGGTATAAAGTCCTTTTTTCCAGAATAGTTTCCCTACCTAGAACTTAGCACACTGTATAGCGGGTATTACTTCGTTTTCACAGAAACCAATTAGTCTACATTTGAGTGCCGCGCAACTTAGTTTCATGTACGAATAGGGATACCGAGATTCAAACAGCAAGAGAACGTTTTCACCTTCTTTGAGGGTCGAACGGATAAGTCAGCAGCTACACCCATCCTGCCTTTCCCATAGTTAAACAATGGATTCCGTGATTAAATCCGATGGACAGTATTGGCAGAAGACACTTTACATCACGACATGAATATTGAGAATCAGAGTCTAACCGTCAGAGGATATTACGAATTCGTATATTAGTCATTCTTCTACCAAACACTTTACCTTCCGAGAACTAAACACCCTGCAGCGACTGAGCTCCTTATTTTTCTCGTTTTCAAATTAGCAGACATTTCAGCAGACGGATACATTATTTTCATCCATATATAGGAATATATATAAACCGTGCGAGAACGTAACCAGCTCTTATAAGAGTGGCACTGCTACGTCAATACCGCCAACTATCCTGTGATATCGAGAATCAAACCAGTTATTTCGGGACTATATCAGCTGGTTAGTATTGGCAATAGACAAAGTAATTCGCGGAATGAGCATTAAAGAAGAGAGTCATACTGTCGGAGATCATTATCAATTGGTGTAGCGTCACCCTTTTTACCGAAGTCCCTACCTTCCGAGAACATAACCCGCTGTATACATTGTATAACTTCGTGATCAAAGAAAGAAATTAGTATCCATTTCAGTGACGGGCCCATAAATTTCTTGTATCAAATAGAAGGATGGTTGTCAAATGGATAGGGATCGTGTCCTTTCGTTGAGAGTCGATCGGCTCAGTCAGGAGCTCACCTATCCTGATATTCCGGGAGTCGAACTTGGCAGATCAGGATTAAATCCGCTGAAAAGCATTGTAAATAGAAATATTAATTCACGGTTCAAGTATTAAAGTCGCACGTCTAATCTTTGTAGAACGTTATTTATTCGCATAGCGTCAAATTTTTTACCGAAGGCCATACCTTCCGAGAAGCCCAACCCGCCGCAGCAAGTGTCTTGCTCAGTGTTCAAGGTAGCGAATTAGTATCATTTACTCCGGGCATACATGGTTTGACTCTTAGAATATTGGAATACGTCAAGCTATGGACTTTGGCGTTCGTCTCTCCACGAATGTGGTAACTTTCTCGAACGGTTAGACACTCGATCTTCTATTTCATACGTGCAGTTAAGGTGCTCGACACAAACGAATACTAATTTCTTTTTCGGAACACGAAGCTATACCCCCCCCCCCCCATACAGCCGGTTTGCTTTTCGAAGGGTAAGGTCTTCGGCAAAACGATTGACTTTATCGCAATTGATATCGTTCTGGAACGGTTTGACGCTCTATTTTAATGTTCAAACCGTCAGTTACGGTCGTCTACTAACAATACTTTCAGTGTGTTTACTTTACGGTCGTCTACTAACAATACTTTCAGTGTGCTTACTCCTGGCATTCTGGGCTTGACTCTCGGTACCACAATGGTAGGTAAAGCTATTGACTCAAACGTACGATTCTCAAAGAAGTTGGTAACGATCTCGAAGTGTTTGACACACGATCTTCTAATTCATATTTGAAAATATTGTGTGCTTCTGCTATAATAAATACTCGTATGTGTCCTTGAACCGTAAGCATGATACTCGTTATAGCGGGTTAGTTTCTAGGAAGGTCATGTATTCGGTAAAAGAATGACTCTATACCAATTGGTAATGTCCTCCGATGGATTGACGTTCTACTTTATTATTCATATCGTGAATTACGGTGTCTGTCACCAATATTTTCCAGCGGATTGACTTCCGGAATACCTATCCGTGTCACAGGATAGGAGAAGCTATTGTCTTAGCGTTTCGACACTTAAAAGAGGTGGTAACTTTCTCTAATGGTTTGACTCTCGATTTTGATATTTATACATGAAAATGCAGTGTCTGTCTGATTACATGTCAACTAATTTGTATCTGTGAGTATAACGGGACACACGCTACTGCGGGTTAGGTTGTCGGAAGATAAGGTACTCGGTAAAAAGTATGACTGAATATGAATTTTTATTTTTCCACCACGGTTTGACTCTCTACTTTTCTATTTATACTGTCCATTATGATGTCCTTTTTCACTGCTGTGCAGGGCGTTTATTCCCAGAATACTTGGCATGTCCCTCGGAATCACAGGATAGGTGAAGTTATTGACTTCGCCGTTTTACCCACGAAGAGGGTGCTAACGTTCTCTAACGTTTCGATCCTCGATCATCTTATTCATAATGAAATTAAGGTTCCCGTCGCTAAAATGTTTACTAATGTGATTCCCTGAACACAAGGCTTATAGATACGGCGGGATAGCTTCTCCGACGGCAAGGCATTTGGTATAACTTTTGACTCTATTTCATGTGGTAAAGCTTTCAAACGGTTTCATGCTCTACTTCAATATTCAATAGTATTGCCGATAATATACAGCGGATTAACTCCTGATATACCAGGTGATTCTCTTGGATTCACAAGGATAGGTGGAGCTATTGTCTTAGCCGCTCGACTCTCAAAGAAGTTTGAATGCCTCTCGAAATATTTGACGATCGATTTTTCTATTGATACATGAAAATAAGGCATCCGTCTGCTAAAATTTCGACTAATTTTTTCCGCGAGCACTAAGAATTACACTCGCTAAAGCGCGTTATGTTCTGCGACGGTCATGTAATCGGATAAATAAAGACTCTAAACCAATTGTTAATGACTTCCGACGGATTGTCCTTCTACTGTTACATTCGTACAGTTAATTAATGTGTATATTAGCAATACTGTGCAACGGGACACACTCCTGTCATATTAGGCTTGACTCCCGGAATCGCGGGATAGGCGAAGCCTTTTACTTAGGCGGTCGGCTCCCAAAAAAGGGGCGAAACATTGTCGAACGATAAAATACTGGATTTTCTTATTTGTACTTGAATTTATGGTGCCCGTCGCTAAAATTAATACTAATTTCTTTCCCTGAACACGAAGATATACTCCTGATACGGCGGGGTATCTTCTCCAATGGATGGGCTATATGTAAAGTGTTCGACTGTATATCAATACGTAACGTCCTACACCGGTTTCTCGGTCTGCTCTAATATTCAAGCCGCGATTAATGGTGTCTCTTGCCAATACTGCAAATCGGTTTGCCTCCAGGAACACCTGCTCTGATTCTCCGAATCACAGGATACCTGAAGCTACTGACGTAGCCGTTCGTTTCTCACAGAAGGTGCCATCGTTCTCGAACGGAATAACACTCCACCTTCTAATTCATACACGAAGTTAAAGTCACCGTCATTGAAATGAATACTAATTTCTATCTCTGAATTCGATCTTATATTCTCGCTGAAGCTGGTGAGATTCGCGGAAGGTAAGACCTTGATTAAAACGTATCCGAATCACAGGATAGGTGAAGATATTAACGCAGCCGTTCGTGTCTCACAGAAGGTGGCAATGTTCTCGTGCGGTTTGACTCTCAGTCTTTTAATCCATGCATGAAATTAATGTGATCATCACTAAAATGAAGACTAATTTCTGTCCCTAAACACGAAGATAAACTATCGTCACGGAGGTTTAGCTTCGCCGAAAGGATGGACATCGACAAAGTGTCTGACATTATACGAATCGGCAGTGCTCTCAAACGGCTTTACGCTCGACATTAGTATTCAAGGATTGAATTAAGGTGTATATTGGCAATACTGTTCAGCGACTATACTCCAAGAATAACGGGTGTGACTCTGCGACTCACTGGATAGGTGAAGCTATTGACGTAGCGGTCCGTCTCTCACAAAGGGTGACAACGTTCTTGAGCGGTCTGTCGTACGATATTCTAATTTATACATGAATTTAAAGTGCCCGTCACTGAAGTGAATAGTAATTTAACACTCAGAACCCGAAGATACACTCTCGATGAAGCCGGTGAGGTTGTCAAAAGTTAACCCCATCCGTAAACGTCTGACTTTATACCAATCGGTAACGTTCTAAAACCGTTTGACCCTCTATTTTAATATACAAACCGCAAATTAAGGTAATTAGTGCCAAAGCTGTTCAGCGGACATACTCCCTGAGTACCTGGTTTGACTCTACGAACCACTGGATAGGTGAAGCTAGTGACTTAGCATATCGTCTCTCATAGACGGTGGCAACGATCTCGACCGTTTGATCCTCGATCTTCTAATTCGTACATGAAGATAAGGTGCCCGTCCCTCATATGAAGACTTATGCCTTTCTCTGAACACGAAGTAATACACTCGATGAAGCCGGTGAGATTCGCGGAAGATAACGCCTTCGGTAAATGTTTGACTTTATACCAATTGGTATCGCTCTGAGACGGTTTGGCGGTCTTCTTTAATATCAAAACCAAGAATTGCGGTGTTTAATGTCAATAAAGTTCAGCTGAATAACTTCCGCGGTATCTGGTTTGTCATTCGGAATCACAGGAGAGGTGAAGACTACAGATTTCGAGGCTATAGACTTAGCCGTTCAATTTTCAAGGAAGCTGGTAACGTACGCAGCCGGTATGACCCTAGATGTACAACATGATGCATGAAATTATGGTTTGTGATAATAGGACGTATAACAATTTGTCTCTCTGAACATAGAGTTATACATTCAATATAGAATGATAGGGCTTCGGAGTGTATGGTCTTCGATATAACGTTTCATATTATACCAATTGTTAGCGCTATCAAACGGCTTGTCGCGCTACCTTAATATTCAAACCGAGAATTAAGATGTTTACTGCCAATACTGTTCAGCGGATTTGCTCGCGCACTACCCGGTTTTACTCACGGAATCACAGGATGGGAGTAGCAATTGACTTAGCCGTTCGACTCTCAGAGAAGGTGGTAATGTTCTCGATCGGCTTGATTCTCCATTTTGCTACTCATACATGGAAATAGCGTGTCCGTCTGCTATAATGTCGACTAATTTGCGTTTGTGAACATTAAGCAAGGCACCCGATAGAGCTGGTTAGGTTCTCCTAAGGTTAGTATTCGGTAAATGGAATGACCTTATTCGAATTGGTAGTGTACTCCGACAGTTTGATTCCCAACATTTGTATTCAAACCGTGAATTTAGGTGTCAATAGCCAATATTTGTTCGGCGGATTTACTACCTTGTTACAGAATCTAATTCTCGGAATAACAGGATAGCTCAAGCTATTGACCTACGCTTTCGAATATCAAGTAGTGCGGTAACGTTCTCGAAATGCTTGACACGCGATCTCCTAATTCATACATGAAGTCAAGGTTTCCGTACCTGAAATGAATACTATCTTCTTGTTCTGGGGACGAAGTGTACTCCAGACGAAGCCACTGAGGATCGCGGAAGGTAGGGCTATCGGAAAAACGTTTGACTTTATATCAATCGGTAACGCAATCAAAAGGTCTGACGCTCTACTTTAATGTTCAATGCGTTGACTAAGGTGTTTTCTTCCAATACTATTAAGCGGATTTTCACCAGGAATACCTGGTTTCACTCTCGGAATCGCTGGATAGGTGAAGCTATTGGCGTATCCGATTTCCTCTTACAGGAGGTGACAACGTTCTCGAGAGGATTGACCCTCGACCTTCTAATTCATATATGAAATTAAGGTGCGCGTCACTAAAATGTATTGTAATTCCTTTCTCTGCACTCGAAGTTATACTCTCAATGGTGCCGGTGAGATTCGGGGAAGTTAGCACATTCGGTAGGATGTTTGACTTTATACGAATTTGTAGCGGTTTTAATCGGTTTGATGCTCCACTGTAATATCCAAACCGTGAATTATGGCGACCATTGCCTACAATATACGGCTGATATATTCCCGGAATACCTGTTTTGACTCTAGGAATCGCAGGATAGGTAAAGCTATTGACTCAGCAGTTCGAATCTCCAAGAGGATACTAACGATCTTGAACGGTTTGACACCTGACCTTCTAATTCATACATGAACTTAAGGTGCCTGTCACTAAAATATATGCTAATGTGTATCACTGATCACCATGTTATACTCTCGATGCAGCAGGTTATATTCTAGAAGGGAAAGGTCAACGGTAAAACTTTTGACATTATACCAATGCGTAACGTGCAACCACAGTTTGACTGTGTATCTTAATATTTACACCGTGAAATATGGTGCCTAATGACCATGCTAAACAACAGAATTACTCTCCGAATACCTCATTTAGCTCCCTGAATCAGAGCATAGGTGAAGCTGTTGACATAGCCGTTCGATTCTCAATGTAGGTGGTAACGTTCTCCAAATGTTTAGCACTGGATCTGCGAACTCACACATGAAACTTAGGGTGCCGTCACTAAGATATATAATACTATGCTTCCTTGAACACGAAGCTATACTCTCGATACGGCGGGATAGGTTATCGCAAGGTAAGGCTTTGTATAAAAAGTTTGACCGTATTGCAATAAGCGTTCTGCAATGGCTATCTCTGTTCCTTAATATTTTTATTGTGAAGTAGCGGGTCGAATTCCAATACTCTACAGTGGGATAAGTCGCGGAATACGTGGTCTGCCTCTGGGAATCGCAGGATAGGTGAAGCTATAGGCGTATCTGAGCGACTCTCAAAGAAGATGGGTACGTTCTAGAACGGTTTGAACCTCGGTCTTCTACGCCATTCATGAAATTAAAGCGCCCATCTCTAAAATGTATACTAATGTGTTTCTCTAAACAGGAAGTTATACTCTAGATATAGCAGGTTAGCTTATCGGAAGATAAGGCCTTCGTAAAGAGGTTTAGTTCATTCCCATATGTATCGATCTAGAACGGTTTGACACTCTACTTTAATATCCAAACTGTGAATTAAGGTAACAAGTACCAATACTGTTCTACGAATTTACTCCAGGAATACCAGGCTTGACTCTCGGAATCACAACTACATGTAAAGTTACTGACTCAGCCGTTCGACTGTCAAAGTAGGTGGTATCGATCTAGAACGGTTTTACTCTCAACCTTCTAATTCATATTTGAAAATATGGTGTGCTACGGATATAATGTCTACTCATTTGTTTCCGTGAGCACGAAGCATGACACAGGGTACAGCGTGTTAAGTTCTAGGCAGGGTATTTCTTCGGTAATAAGAATGACTCTATACCAATTGGAAATATTCTCCGACGGTTTGACCTTAAACTTTAATATACATAGCGAGAATTAATTGAAATTATCTACTGTTGACAAATATTATTGTGTAGAGTTTGCTGCATTGAAATTTTTGACTAGTATTGTGGTGAGCTAATTTTATTGCATGTATAATATGAAAATTTGTTCTATTGAAATTTTCTACTGCTGACAAATTTTATTGTGTATAATTTGCTCTATTGCTATTATCAACTAGTATTGTGGTGAGTTAATTTTATTGCAAATGTAATATGAAAATTTGTTCGATTGAAATTTTCTACTGTTGACAAATATTACTGTGTCAAATTCGATCTATTGATATTTTCCACTAGTATTGTGGCGAGCTAATTTTATTGAATATTTAATACGAAAATTTGTACCATTGAAATTTCATACTATTGACAAATTTTATTGTGTAAAATTTGCTCTATTGATATCTTCGACTAGTACTGTGGTGGGCTAATTTTATTGCATATATAATATGAAAACGTGTTCCACTGAAAATTTCTACTGTTGACAAATTTTATTAAACTTAATATATAAATAAGCAAATGGTTGAGCTTATAGATTGATAATCTATCGACGTATAATAAAATAATATTTTATATGAAATTTCTTTAACAATTAATTTTATACTATTCAGGTAGTATAAATAATTAATTTTATACTATTATAGTCAAGTAGTATAAATTAATTTATTATAAACAATTAATTTTATACTATTTTCGTAGTATAAATAATTAATTTTGTACTATTTTATTCGAGTAGTAGAAATTAATTTATTATAAACAATTAATTTTATATTATTTTTGTCGAGTAGTATAAATTAATTTATTATAAATAATTAATTAAAATAAAAAAAATCAATAAATTAATTTATTATAAATAATTAATTTTACACTACTTTAATGGTATAAATAATTTTATAGTATTTTAGTCGAGTAGTGTAACTAACTAATTTTATATTATTTTAGTTGAGAAGAAAATAATTATAATTAAATTATAATATTAGTTTATTAAATAACTATAATATGAAATATAATTTATTTACTATTTATATGTTTATTAATTATGTTATAATAATTAATTTTAATCTACAAATATTAAATAATTATTTATTAAACATAGTTTGTTAATTATTTTATTTATTTAAGGATACAATATCTATAAGTAAAAGAAATTTTTTAAATATTAATGGGTTTATTAACTATTTAATTTATTTAGGGATGCAAAACCTATAAATATTAAATTAATATAATTTTAATATTAATGTTAAATTAAATATTAATATTAAATCAATATGACTTGGATATTTATAGGTTTATTAATTATTTAACTTATTTACGAATATAAAATCTATAAATATTACAATTTATTTTAATATTTTATAGTTGTATTAAAATTATTTATAGGTTTATTAATCACTTTATAATAATTTATTTAAGGATATAAGTATTAAAAATTTTTCAACATTAATAGATTTATTAATTATTTAATCTTTTTAGTGATAGAAAACCAATAAATATTAAATGAGTATAGTTTATTAATACTTATAGGTATATTAGTTATTTAATTAAATTAAGAATATAAAATCTGTAAATTATAATTTATTTTAATATTTTATAGTTTTACTAATATTATTCTTTTATAGGTATATTAATTATTTTTTGTTACAATTTATTTCAGGACCTAAATCTTAAAAATTTATTAATACTAGTGGCTATTAAATTATTTATAGTAATTTCTTTATAATTTATAAATATTAATATCTATGACTTATTTAATTATTAATTTAATTTAATCATTATTAATAAAATTTATTATAAGTACAATAATTATGATAAAATTTTAGTTTAAAAATAAAATATTTTTTTACATAAAAAAGAATAAAATGAAATTTATAATTTTGAATAGGCTTTTACTTATAATTTATAATATAAAATTTGCAATTTTAAGTTAAAGTTAAGTTTTAAATTGAAATTTCAATAAATTTTTAAAAAGATATATAAAAATTTCATTATTGTTTTAATAATTAGTTAAACTAATGAATTTTATTTTTAATTTATATTGAATATAAACGTAATATAAAAAAATTTAATATTCAAAATAAAGATCTATTTTAGTATTTAATTTCTATAACAATTTATGAAAATAGGATTTGAAAATTAATTTTGAGAAAGATAAATTTAGAGCCAGCAATAGCGGTTAATCTATTTTTATAAATTAATTAAACCAATTGAAATTGTTTATTTTATATTTGTCAATTAATGAAATAAATAAGTTTAAGATGAAATTATTAAATTATATTTAAAATTAATTTTTAATTAAGTAGATCTTAAAAATTTTATTAAAAGCCTGGATTAGGTACCATTTTACAAAAAATAATTAATTATTTAATAGTTAAATATAAATCATTAAAATTAAATAATATTCCAGTCTCTTTATTTATTTAGGAAAACTTGTTTATCAATTTGATAATCCACGATATGATGTACTTAAATATTTTCTTTATGTATTGTTATTCCTAGATTTATTGTAAATAATAAGTTCTAAATTTATCAAAATTTGATATAATATAAATGCAAATCAGAATATAGGAAATTTAAGACAAAATGAGTTATAATAATATTTAATTTTGAATAATTTAAATGTAATATTAATTTGAAGGAGTATTTTACAGTAAATATAAATAATTATATGTACTGAATATAATAAAAAAGATGTACAAATTGCCCGTGAATTTCATTATAAATGGAATACATCGTAACATAGAAAAAGTACTGGGAAGTGTCTTTAGTTCCTCAAATTTTAAAATTAATAATGATTAATTTTTGTAATTAATATTAATTTTTATAAATTAAATTTTTATAAAATAAATATTTTACATTTAAAATTATTTAATTTACAAATTATTTTTTAATTTATAAATAGATTAATAACAATTAAAATTACCATTAATATTAAATGTTTAAGTATTTATTTAGAATTGATTAGATTTAAATATAAAGTAAGCAAAGGAATTGAAATTTAATTTATATAATATAAAATAAAATTTCTTTTGTACCTTTTGTATCAGGGTTAATTAATTTAATTTAATTATATTTAATTATCACGTAAGTAAATGAGCTAAATATAAATAACTTTTTGTAGAATAAAAATTATAAATTTATATTTAGAAATTAAATGTTATTCGAATTTATTGATATCTAGTTTTTAAAAAATTGAATTTAATTTAGATATAATTTTTTTTTTTAATTATATAATTAATATATGATTAAAATTTTTATTCTACAAATTTTTGGGATAAACTATAAATTTATAAATTATAATTTAAATTTATTATTTTTTATTTTTATTAATTTGAAAATAATTATTATTATAAAATATATAATAATTTAATATTAAAATTATAAAATTTTAATAATTTAATATAGTAATTTCAAAAAAAGATTTTAAATTATTAAAAATATATTATAATGATTAAATTAGTAATTATTCATCGATATAAATTTAATTAATTAATAATATTTATCATTAAGGAGTTACGCAAATTTATATTACTATATTACATTAAATAAATTTATATTATATATATTCACATGTTTATCAAAAACATGTCTATTAGAATTTAATTTAAAATCAAATCTGCTGATTGAATTTTTAAATATATGCAGTATATTGACTGTACCAAGGTAGCATAATCATTTGTCTTTTAATTAAAGAATGGAATAAAAGATTGAATGAAATATATACTGTCTCAATTATAATTGATTAATATATATTTTTAGTTAAAATGCTAAAATTAAATTATGGGACGATAAGACACTATGGAATTTTATACTAATTTAATAATAATTCATAATATATTTAATTAATACTATTAAATTAATGATTAATTGGGAGGATTTGTAAATTTATTAAACTTTATATAATAATATTTATTAATCTTTGATTTATGGAAATATTTAAATTAGATATAATAATACTAATTAATAGTATAACTCGCCTTGTGGTTAACAGCGTAATATCCTTTTATAGAACAAATTAATAAAGATGATTGCGACCTCGATTTTGAATTAAGATAAATTTTAAATGCAGAAATTTAAAAGTTAAGTCTTTTCTACTTTTGAAACCTTACATGATTTGAGTTCAGATCGACGTAAGTCAGATCGCTTTCTATCTATAACAATTTGATTAATTAATTGTACGAAAGGACTTTCATATAATTTTATTGTATATAATAAATATTTAAAAATTAAAATTAATATACACGATGTAGCGAGTGTCACGCTCATTGTTGGAGGAAGCGAAATAGTACACACTTTAGCAGACGAACTCCACATTTTTGTGTATAAATATCAACATCGAGAGTCAAATCGCTCGAGAACGTTACCACCATCATTGAGCGTCGCACAGCTAAGTCAATAGCTTCACATATCCTGTGATTCCGAAAGTCAAGCCAGATATTCCGGGAGTGAATGCGGTGTACAGAATTGGAAATAGACACCTCAGTTCACGGTTTGAATACTAAAGCAGTCCGTCAAGCCGATGTATAACATTACTTATAGCTGTAGGGACAAACTTGTTACAGAATGCCGTTCCCTCTGAAAAAATACACAGCTGTATCGAGAGTAAAATACCGTGTTAAGAGATACGAACTAGTAAACATTTTTGTGTTGCGCACCTTAATTTCATGCAGGAATTAAAAGGTCGAGAGTCAGACTCTCGAGAACGTTAACATTTTCTGCGAGAGACGATCGGCTAAGTCTATAGCTTCACCTGCCTGTGATTCGAAGAGGCAAACCAGGTAACACAGAAGTACATCCTCTGAACGGTACGGGCAGTATGCAACTTAATTCATGGTTTGAATATTAAAGCAGGCAATCAAACCGCTGTAGATTATTACCGATTGGAGTAGAGTCAAACACTTTACCGATGGCCTTACCTACCGAGAAGCTAACCCACTATATTGAGGGTATTACTTCGTTTTCCGTGAAGCAAGGTAGTATACATTTTTGTGACGTACACCATAATTACATGTATATATTAGAAGAATGAAGGCCAAACCCATTGAGAACGTTACCACCTTCTTAGAGAGACGAACGCTAATTCAATAGCTACACCTGTACTGTGATTCCGAGGGTCAGACCAGGTATTCCAAGAGTCAATCCACAGTGCGATATAGTCAATGTACACGATAGTTCACGGTATGCATATTAAAGTAGGGCGTCAAACCTTTGTGGAACGTTACCTATTGATATTGTGTCTAACCTATACCGAAGGCCTTAATTTCCTAAATCCTTGTCCATTGTATAGAGTGTCATGCTTCCGGTTCATGGAAACAAATTAGCAGACCTTAAGCATACGGACACCTTACTTTTATATGTGAATATCAAAATCGAGAGTCAAACCGCTCCAGAACGTAACCGCCTTCTGTGAGATTCGAACGGCCATGTCAATAGCTTTTCCTATCCAGTGGTTCGGAGAGTCAAACCAGGTATTCCTGGAGTAAAATAGTTGATCAATATAAGTAATAAACACCTTCACTCGCGGTTTCAATGTGAAAGCAGTCCGCCGAGCCGCTGCAGGTCGTTACCTATACGTGTACGGTTAAACAATTCACTGAATACCATACCCACCTCAAATCTGACCAGCAGTACTGAGAGAATGACACCGTGATCAGAGGTACGAGCTGCATATATGTGAGAGACGAGCACCTTAATTTCATACTTGAATTGACATATCGAGAGTCAAACCGTTCGAGAATGTTATTACCCTCTTTGAAAATCGAACGGCTAAGTCAATAGCTTCATGCACCCTGTGACTCCAAAAGTTAAACCAGATATTCCGAGAGTAAGTGGGCTGTACAGTATTGGTAAAAAATACCCTAATTCGAAGATTGAATAATAAAATAGAGCGTCATAACTGTGTCAGAACATAACAATTGCTATAAAGTCATTCGTTTTACCGAATGCCATACCGACTGAGATGCTGTCCCGCCGTATCGAGAGTACAGCTTGGAGTTTCGGGAAGCAAATTACTATTCACTTTAGTGGCGATCAACTTAATTTCATCTACCAATAAGAATATCACGAGTCAAGCCGGGGAAAACGTTATATCCTTTCCTGAGTGTCGTGCATCAAATTCAAAAGCTTTACTAATCCAGTGATTCGGAGAGTCAATCTAGTTATCGCGGGAATCAGTCCGCTGGAAACTATTGGCAACAGATGATACATGAATCCGCGGTATGTATAGTAAAATTGAGAATCAATCCCACGGAGAACATTACCAAATGGTGTAAAGTCCTTCGTTTTCCGAATACCTTACCTTCTGTGAACCTAACCCGCTGTATCGAGTGTATATCAGCGTGATCAGAGAAACATATTTGTATAAATTTTAATGACGGGCGCATCATTTACATATATGAATAGAAAAACCAAGAGCAAAGTCTTTCGAGAACGTTACCGCCTTCTTTAAGTGTCGAACGGCTAAGTTAACAGCTCCACGTATCCTGTGATTCCAAGAGTCAAACCAGGTAGTCCGCATCTATACGCGCCGTGCAGTATTGGCATTTGGCACGCAACTTCACGGTTTAAATGATAAAGTACAAAGTCGCAAGTTTCTGCAACGTTACATATTACTATATAGTCAAACTTTTTACTGAAGGCCTTACTTTTCCAGAAGCTACCACGCTGTATCGATAGTATAACTTCGTGTTCCGAGGAAGAAGTTAGTATTAACTTTTACGGCCTGCACCTTAACTTCATGTATGAATTAGAGGATCGAGGGTCAAGCAGTGTGAGAACGTTACCATCTTCTGTGAGAGACGACCGGCTAAGTCAATAGATTCACCTGTCCTGTGATTCCGAGAGCAAATCCAGGATGTCAGGGTGTAAATTTGCTGAAACGTATTGCCGATGGACACATTAATACACGGTATGAATGTTAATGTAGAGCGTCAAACTGTTGAAGAACGTTACCGATTGGTATAAAGTCAAACGTTTTGCCGAAAGCCTTACCGTCCGAGAACCATACCTGCAACATCTAGAGAATAGCTTCGTTATCAGAGGTACAAATTCGTATACAGTTTAGTGACGGGCACCTGTAGGGACTAGGCAGATGGGGAAAGCGAAGGCTTATTGGGTTTTTCCTTTCCGTCGTGACGTCGAGGTCTTCAGGTCAATGGGGACCTGGTTTATGTCTTTACAACCAGGGCCTCATGACCCGCGGACGCGCGGACCACCTCGACGTCGAATTGGGAAGGAAAAGCCAGTAGAGTTCGTTCGCGCCTGCTGACCGGATCGGTTCCTATCCCGCGCACTCAAAATAAAGATCTAACCCAGGAATCACGGCGAGTTTATTCAAACCTCACATTTCCCTCCACCTTCACACCTATACATCATGTCTGAATTAGAAGATCGTGGGTTTAACCTCTCGATAACGTTACCACCTTCTGTGAGAGATGAACGGCTAAGTCAGTAGCTTGACATATCGTGCGATTCCGAGAGTCAAACCAGATTTTCCGGGAAAAATTCCGCTGAACGGTATTGGTAATAGTGCCACTCATGCACGGTTTGTGTATTATAGCAGGCCTTCGAGCACTAGTAGAACGTTACCTACAGGGGTAAAGCCAAACTACATACAGAATGCCTTTTGCGCCGATGAGCTAACTTGCTGCACCGGGAGAATAACAACGTGTTCAGACTTACGAACTAGTATACATTTTCTGACAATCTCCTTAATTTCATGTTTGAATTAGAAGATCGAGTGTCAAACCGGTCGAGAGTGTTTCAACCTTTTGTGGGAGACGAACGGCTAAGTCAATAGCTTCACCTATCCAGCTATTCGGAGAGTCAAACCTGGTATTCCGGGAGTAAATCCGCTGAACAGTATTGGCACTAAACATACTAATTTACGATATGAATATTAAAGTACGGAGTCAAACCAACGGAGAACATTATCAATTCGTATGAAGTCATTCTTCCTACCCAATACCTTACCTTCCTAGAACACAACCCGCTGTTGCGAGTGTCTTACGTAGTGCTCACGGAAACAAATGAGTAGACACATTAGCAGACGCACACTTTAATCGCATGTATCTATAGGAATATGGAGGGTCAGATCATTCGAGATCGTTACCACATCTTTTGACAGTCGCATGGCTATGGCAACAGCGTCACCTTTCCTGTGAATTCGAGGGACAAACTATGTATTCCGGGAGACAATCCGCTGAACAGTATTGGCAATAGACACCTTAACTCGCGGTATGAATATTAGAGAAGAGAGTCAATCCGTCGGAGGACAATGGCAATTCGTATTGTGTCATTCTTTGTACTGTTTACCATACCTTCCGAGAACTTAATGCGCTGTAGCCAATGACTTGCTTATAGCTCAGGGAACAAATTAGTTGTCATACTATCAGAGGGAAACCATACTTTCATTAATGATCATCATAATAGAGAGCCAAACCGTTCGAGAACGTCCTCATTTTCTTTGAATGTCGCACATTTAAGTCACTTGCTTCACCTACCTTGCTATTCCGATAAGCAGACCAGGTATTCCAAGAGTAAATTCGCAGTGGAGCGTTGGCAATAAACTCCTCAATTCACTGTTTGAATATTAAAGTACAGAGCCATTCCGCTGGAGAACGTTACCAATTGGAATAACGTCATACTCCTTACCAGACAACTTACCATCCGAGAAGATAAACCGCTGTATCGAGGTTATACCTTCTGGTTCACTGAATCAATCTACTAGACGCTTTAGCAGACAGTCATTACAGCCTTAATTTCATGTATGAACTAGAAGATCGAATGTCAAATCGTTAGAGATCGTTTCCACCTTCTTTGAGAGTCGAACGGCTGAGTCAAAATCGTCACCTACCCTGTCATTCCGAGAATCAAACCAGGAACTCTGGGATCCTATCCGCTGCAAAGTATTGGTAATGGACGCCTTTACTCACGGTGTGTATATTAAAGTAGAGCTTGAGCCGTTCGTGAACGTTGCCAAGTTTGATAAATTCAAAAGTTTTACTGACAGCGGTAACTTCCGCGAACTTCGCCCGCTTCATCGAGAGTATAACCTCGTGCTTATAGGATCAAATTAGTACACATTCTAGTGACGTGGACCTTAATTTCATTTTGAGTAAGAAGAGTAAGGGTCAAACCATTCGAGAAAGATACCACGATCATTGAGATTGAAACGGTTATGATAGCAGCTTCATACATCCTGTGGTTTAGAAAGTCAAACGAGATGTTCTGGGAGTAAGCTCGCTGCACAGCATTGGCGATAGATACCTTAATTCGAGGAGTGAATATTGATATTGATCGGTACACCATGTGGGAACGTAACAGTTGATACAAAGTCAAACATTTTACCCGATGCCTTACTGTCCTAGAAGACAACCAGCCGTATCGATAGTATAGCTTCATGTTTAAGGACGCCAAATAGTATACAATTTAGTGCAGCACCTTAAATTCATTTAAAAATTAGAATATAGAGATACGAAGCCTTCGAGGATGTAACCACCTTGTGTCAGAGTGGAACAGCTACGTCAATAGCTTCACCCATCCCGTGATTACGAGAGTCTACCAGGTATTCCGGGAGTAAATTCGCTGAAAATTATTTGCAATAGATACCCTAAGTCGCGGTTTGAACGTTGAAGTAGAGCGTCAATTCGTTTCACATCGTTAAGAATTGCTGCAAAGTCAAACGTTTTACCGAAGGCGTTACCCCCGAAAAACTCACCCGATAGATCTAGAGTATAACATCGAGTTCAGTGGGACGAATTAGTATACAATTTATTGACGAGCTCCTTCGCTTCATATACGAATCAGAAGATTCATGGCGAAACCGCTCCAGCACGATGCCGCCTTCTGTAAGAGTTGAACGTCTAAGTCAGTAGCATCACATATCCTCTTATTCCGATAGTTAAACTAGGAATTCCAGCATTAAGACCGCTGAACTGTATTCGCAATAACATTGGCAATGTACAGAGACAAACCGACGTAGAAGGTTACATATTCGCAGAGACTTTATACCGGGGGCCATAGCTTCCGCGAACCTCACCCGCTGTATCGATAGTTTATCTAGATGTTCAGGGAACTAAATTAGTATACATCCTAGTGCCGAGCACTATAACTTCATGAATGATTTAGGAGATCGGGGGTCAAACAGTTTGCGTACGTTATCAACCTCTTTGAGAGTCGAATGAGTGTCTCGCTTGATGCTCATGGAAACAAATTAGTAGACATTTTAGTGGACGGACACCACATTTATGTGTATAAGTATCACCATCGGGAGTCAAATCTTTCGGAAACGTTTCCACCTGCTCTGTGCGACTCACAGGTGAGTCAGTAACTTCACATATCCTGTCCTTCCGAGAGTCATCGCAGGTATGCCCTGAGTAAATCTGCAGAACAGTATTGGCAATAGACACCTTCATACAATGAATGAATACTATTGCAGACCGTCAAACCGTTATAGAACGTTACCTATTGGTATAGAATCCAACGGTGTACGGATAGCCCTACCTTCTGAGAAGCTCACCCGCCGTATCCATAGTATATCATTGTGAACAGAGAAAGAACGTAGACAACATTTCAGTGTCGGGCATCTTATCATCATGCATGAATTAGATGGTCGACGGTCAATCCGTCTGGGAACGTTACCAACCTCTTTGAGAGTCGAACGGCTATGTCAACAGCGTCACTTACACTCTGATTCCGAGAGCCATCCAAGATAATCCTGCAATAAATCCGCTGAACAGTATTAGCAATGGAAACCTTATTTCACGGCTCGAATATTAAAGCAGACCGTCAAATCATTGCCGTACTTTACATATTGGTATAGAGTTAAACACTTTGAAAATAGCCTTACCTTCAGAGAAGCTAACCCGCCGCTTATAGGGTATATTTTCTTGTTCAGAGAAGCAAACTAGTAAACCTTTTAGTGTCGGGCACCTTAATTTCATTGATTAATTGGATGGTCTCGAGGCAAACTCTTCCAGGACGTTACTACCTTCTCTGAGGTTCGCACAGCTAAGCCCACAGCTTCATCTATCCTGTGACTCCAACAGTCAAACCTGGAATTTCAGCAGTAAACCCGTTGTACAGTATCGGCATTAAAAACCCTACTTCCCGGTGTAAATATTAAAGTACAGCGTAACACATATGTACAAAGTTACCTATTGGTATACAGTCTAACTTTTCACTGTCGGCCGTTCCTTCCGAGAAGCTACCCCGCTGTATCGGGTGTATAACTTCGTGGCCAGAGAAGCAAAATAGTACAAATTCTGGCGGCGGGCAACAAAATTTCATGCATGAATCAGCAGATCGAGAGGAAAACAATTCCAAAACGTTAACGCCTTCCTTGAGAGCCGTGCAAGTACGTCAATAGCATCACGTGTTGTGATTGCGAGCGTCAAACCAGGTAATCCGTAAGCAAATCCGCTGAATAATATTGGAAATAGATACCGTAATTCATGGTCTGAATATTACAGTAGAGCGTCAAACCATTTGAGAACGTTACCCATTGTTATGAAGTCAAAAGCTTTACCGAAGGCCATACCCTCCGAAGAAACTGACCCGCTGTATCGGGACTATTACTTCGTGTATGGCGAAGAAAATTCATCTACATTTTAGTGACGGGCCCCCTTATTTCATTTAGGAATTAGAAGATCGAGGGTTGAACCGTTCGGGGTCGTTACCTCATTCTATGTGAGACGAATAGCTAAGTCAATAGCTACACTTGTGATTCCGAGAGTCATATTAGGTAATACGGGAGTAAATGCTCTGAACAATATTGGAAATAGATACCGTAATTCACGGTCTGAATATTACAGTAGAGCGTCAAACCGTTTGAGAGCGTTACCAATTTGTGTAAAGTCAAACACATTACAGACGGCCATTCCCTCGGAGATGCGAACTCGCCGTTTCGAGACTATAACTTTGGGTTCAGAGAAAGACAGTAGTCTTCATTTTAGTAACGGGGACCGCAAATTCATTATGAATAAGAAGATCGTGGGTCAAACCGTTCGAGAAAGTTAGCACCTTGGTTAATATTCGAACGGTTAACACAATCGCTTAAGTAATCCTGTGATTCCGAAAGTTAAACTAGATGTTCCTGAAGTAATTGCGCTGTACCGTATTGGCTATGGACTCCTCAATTCGCGGATGAGTATTAAAATAGAGCGTAACGCCGTGTGAGAACGTTACTAATTGTGATAAAGTCAAACGATTTACCGAATGGCTTACCTTCCGAGAAGCTATCCCGCTGTATGGAGAGCATAACTTCGTGTCCAGAGATAGAAATTAGTCTTCATTTTTGTGACGGGGACCGCAAATTCATTATGAATAAGAAGATCGAGGGTCAAACTGATGGAAAAAGTTAGCACCTTCGTTAAGATTCTAGCGGCTAACACAATCGCTTCACCAATCCTGTGATTCCGAAAGTCAACCGAGATATTCCGGGAGTGAATGCGCTGTACAGTATTGGCAATAGATTCCTAAATTCGCGGAGTGAATACTAAAATATAGCGTCAAACAGCGTGAGAACGTTACTAATTGCTATCAAGTCAATCGTGTTACCGAATGCCTTACCGTCCGAGAAGCTAGCACGCAGTATCGAGGGTATACCTACATGTTTAGGGACACACAATAGTATACGATTTAGTGACGACACCTTGAATTCATGCATGACTGGGAAGTTCGAGTGTCAAACTGTTCAAGAACGATACCACCTTCTATGAGAGTCGAACGGCTAAGCCAATAGCTACACGTAAGCTGTGATTGCAATGTTCAAACCACCTATGCCGGCAGTAAATCCGAAGAAAAGTATTTTCAATTGAAACCTTACTTCACAGTATGAATGCTAAAGCAGATCGTCAAGCCGTTGAATAACGTTACCCACTCGAATAGCAACAAACCAGTTACCGAAAGCTTTCCCTTCCGAGAAGCTAGCCCGCCGTATCGAGAGTATAACGTCGTGTCGAGGGAAACACATGTGTATGCATCATAGTGTAGTGCACCTGACTTTCATGTACGAATTACTGGGTCGAGAGTCAAACCGTTGCAGAACGTTACCACCTTTTTTGCGGGTCGCACAGCTAAGTCAATAGCTTCCCCCAACCTGTGATTGCGAGACTCAAATCAACTCTTCAGGGAGCAAATAGGCTGAACATTATTGGTAATAGACACCTTAATTCGCGGTTTGTATGTTGAAGAAGAGCGCCAAACCGTTTGAGAACGTTACCACCTTCTGTGATAGTCGAACGGATAGGTCAATAGCTTCATCCATCCTGCGATTTCTAGAGCTAAGCTAGGAATTCAGGGAGTTAATCTGCCGAACAGTATTGGCAATAGATACATTAATACGCAGTTTGAATACTATCGCAGACCGTTAAACTGTTATAGAACATCACCAAGTGGTATAGAATCAAGCACTTTACTGATGGCCCTACATTCTGAGGAGCTAACCCGCCGTATTGGGAGTATAACTTCGTGTTCACAGGATGAAATTAGTAAATATTTTAGTACCGTGGACCTTTATTTCGTGAATGAAATAGAAGATCGAAGGTTATAACTTTCGACATCGTTAGTACCTTCATTGGGAGTAGCATAGCTATGGCAATTGCTTCAACAATCCTGTGGTTCCGTGAGTCAAGAAGTCATTACGGGAATAAATCCGCTGCATTGTATAGGCTGCTGTAACCATAATAAGATAAGTCAGTAGCTTCACCTATCCTGTGATTAGGAGAGTCAGACCAGATATACGGGGCTAAAATTCGCTGAATAAAATTGGCAATAGATACCATAAATCACGGTAAGAATATTAAAGCAGGCAGTCTAGCCGTTGCAGATGATTACCCATTCGTGTAGGGTCAAACTTCTTATAGAATGCCTTACCCTCCGAACAACTGACCCGCTGTAACGGGAGTATAACAACGTGTTCAGAGATACGAACTAGTACACGCTTTTGTGATGAGCACGTTAACTTGATGCATAAATAAGAAGGTCGAGGGGCAAACAGTTCGAGAGCTTTACCACGTTCTATGATATTCGACCAGCTATGTCAGTATCTTCACATATCCTGTCACTCCGACAGTTAAACGAGACTAGATGCGCTGTACTGTGTTCGCGTTATACAACCTACCTCCAGGTATAAATATTAAAGTGCAGAATCAGGCCGTTATTGATCATTCCGAATTGGCATAGAGTCAAACCTTTCACCGAAGACATTTCCTTCGAGGACCCATCCCGCTATAGCGATTGCCCTGTGTATTTTTCGCCGGAACAAAATGGTACACATTTTGGCGGACGGATATCACATTTTCATGTATGAATAGGACGATCGAGAGGAAATCCGCGCGAGGTTGTTACCACCATCTTCGATAGAAGATGTGCTGTGTCAATAGCATCAAATATCCAGTGATTTGGAGAGTCAATCCAGGTATAGATGGAGTTCATCCGCTCAACATTATTGCCAATAGACACCTTAGTTCACGGTACGAATATTAAAATAGAGTGTCAAATCGTTTGAGAACGTTACCAATCGCTATAAAGTCAAAGTCTTTACCGACGGCCATACCCTCCGTAAATTTGACCCGCCGTATCGAGAGTTACCTTCGTGTTTAGAGAAAGAAATTAGTATTCATTTCAGTGACTGGCTCGTTAGCTTCATGTATGAATTAGAAGGACGAGGGTCAGTCAAATCGATAACGTTGCAACCTTCTGTTAGAGACGAGCGGCTAAGTCAATAGTTTCAGTTATACTGCGATTTCGAGAGTCAAACCGTATTCCGAGAGTTAGTTCCCAGCGAAGTATCGGTAGGAGACAACACAACTCACGGCATGACTATTAAACTAGAGAGTCAAACCGTCGTAGAATATACCAATTTGTATTAAGTCACATTTTTTACCGAATACCTTTTCTTCCAAAAATATGAAGCCTAGTAGCGCATGTCCTGCTTTGTGCTGACGGGAATAAATTATTAGACATTTTAACAGACGGACACCTTATTTTCATGAACGAATGGAATGATCGAGTGTCAAAAAGCCCTACAACGGTCCCATCTTCCTTGAGGGCCATATTGCTAAGCCAGTTGGTGCTCCAATCCTGTTCCGCTGAGCGACAGACCAGGCACTCCTGGAGTCAATGCACTGCACTCTATCCCCAACGGACACCATAATTCACGGTTTGAATATTAATGTAGAGTGTCAATCGGCTTGATAACATTACCAATTGGTATAAGTTCAAACGTTTTATGGGAGACCTTACCCATCGAAAGCCTAACGCACTGTATCGAGAGTATAACATGGTGTTCAGTGGTTGAAATTAGTATATATTTTAGGAGGTGGACATGGTGTTTTCGTGTAAGAATAGCAAAATCGAGGGTCAAACAGTTCGAGAAAGTCACCACCTTCTTTGAGATTCGAACAGTTATGTCAATAGCTTCATATATCCTGTGATTCCGAAAGTTAAACCTTAATATTCCGGGAGTAAACGCTGTACAGTATTGGCAATGGAGACATTAGTTCACGGTTTGAATATTAAAGTAAAGTGTCAAACCGCGGAAGTACGTAACGTATTCGTCTAGAGTCAAACTCTTTCTAATGCCTAACCATCAGAGATGCTAACCCGCTGTATCGAGCATATAGCACCGTCTTCACTGAAACAAATTACACATAATTCTAACGGCGGGCACCATAACTTTATGTATGAATAAGAAGGTCGAGCGTCAGACCGTTATAGAACGTTATCACCTTCCTTAAATATCACACTTCTATGTCAATAGCTACACCTGCCCCTTGATTCTGAGAGGCAATTCAGCCATTACAGAAGTAAATGCGCTGAATGGCATAGGCTTGACGGTTGGTCTCAAACAGTTTGACTCTCTACTTTATTTTTCAATCCGTGAATTACGGTGTTTATTGCCAGTACTTTTCAGGGGATTTACTACCAGAGTACCTAATTTGACTCTCGTAACCACAGAATACGTGAACCACTTGACTTAACGGCTCGACAATCAAAGAAGGCGGTAACTTTCTCGAAAGGATTGTCTCTTGTTATTGTAATTCATACATGCAACTATGGCGCCCATCACTAAAATGTATACATATGTGTTTCTCTCGACACGCATTTATACTCTCGATACGGCGGGATAGCTTCTCGGAAGAGAAAGCATTCTGTAACAGGCTTGACGCTATGCGAGTAGGTAACATTTTTCAACGGTTTGACGATCAGCTATAGCACTCATATCGAGAATTATGGTGTCTGTTCAAAATGACATTCTGCGAATTTACTGCCGTGACACGTGGTTTGTCGATTGGAATCATAGGTTAGGTGTAGCTATTGACTTAGCCGATACACTCACACATATGGTGGTAATGTTCTCTTAGCGCTTGGCACTCGATCGTCTAATTCACATATCAAAATATGGTATGCCTCTGCTATAATGTCTACTGATTTGGTTCCGGTAGCACTAAGCATGACACTCGCTAAGGCGCGTTATGTTCTAAGAAGATACTGTCTACAGCTAAGAGAATGACACTATACAAATCGATAATGTTCTCCAACGGATTGACCTTCTACATTAATATTCGTATCCTGAATGACGGTGTATATTGCCAATACTAAACAGCGGATTCACTCCCGGAATAGCTGATTTGGCTATGTGAATCACAGGGTAGGTGAAGCTATTGACTTGGCCATTCGACTCCCGAAGATGGTGGGAACGTCCTCGAAGGGTTTAAATCCAGATTATTTTATTCATACATGAAAATAAGATGAAATGATTATAATGTATACTAATGCGATTCTGTGAACACGAAGATATACTCTCGGAACAGTGGGATAGTTTTTCGGAGTATAAGGTCTGCAGTAAAACGACACGATTGACTATATAGTAATTGACACCGATCTCTCACGGGGTGACGTTATCTATTAATACCAAGTCCGCGAATTAAGGTATCTGCTGTAAACACTTCACAGCCGCATTAACCCCCGGATTGCCAAGTATGACCCTCGGAATCACAGGACACGTCAAGCTATTGACTTATCCGTTTGAATCTCAAAGAGCGTGGTAACGTTCCCGATCGGTTTCGCGTTCAATCGACTAATTGATGCAAGACGTTAAGGCGCCATTCACTGAAATGAATACCAATTTCGTTCTCTGACAATGAAGTTATTCTCTCGAAACGGCAGGTTGCCTTCTCCGAAGGTAAGTCTATCCGTAAAGGGGATGACTCTATACCAATAGGTAATGTTCTATAACTGTTTGGCCGTCTGCTTTAATATTGAAACCGTTAATTATGGTGTCTATTTCCAATACCCTTCAGCGGACGCAATCCCGGAATACATGGTTTGATTCCCAGGATCACAGACTAGGTGCTACTGTCATAGCTGTTCGTTTTTCAAAGAAGGCAGTAATGTTATCGATCAGTTTGACCTTCGATTTTCTAATTCATACACGATATTATGTTGCCCGTGACTAAAATGTAAGCTTATGAGTTTTTTCGAACACAACGTTATACTCGCGGTACGGCGGGTTTATTTCGCGGTAGGTGAGGCTTTCTGTATATAGTTTGACACAACACCTGTAGGTGAAGTTATACAAAGGTTTGTAGCCCTACCTTAATATTCATACCGTGAATTAAAGTGTCGGTTGCCAGATGTTTACACCGATTTGACTCCCGGAATACCTTGTTTGACTTTCGAAATAACAGAATAGTTGTAGCTATTGGTACAGAAGTTCGGCTCTCGAAGATGGTGGTAACGTTGAAGATCGATTTGTACGTCGCCCTTCTAATTCATGCATGAAATTATGATCTACGCCACTAAAGTGCCTACTAATTTGCTTCCTTGCACACGTAATTATTATCTCGATAAAGCGCGATAGGTCCTCGGAAGGTATGGTATTCGGTAAAAAGAATGACTTATTTCGAATTGGTACTGTCCTCCAACGGTTTAAGCCTTATAGTGCCGGACGACGATATATCGTCGTTCGTTACACTAGCCAAAATTGCCAACGACGATATATCGTCGTGCGTATAATATCGCCTTATTCCTCGCATTGCGAGACAACTTTATATGTAAGTAAATATAGGAATGATCTAATTTGATTGTAAATTATCACATTTCGTTGCCAAAAAATTTGTAAACCGATTTGGGTCCGACATTTTACACATTCTAATCCGGAGTGTGCTGGGACTCTCTTTACGAAGGAGCGATAGGATGGGCACTCGACGCCAGACACTCTTCTAGCCCCTAAGTCGAGCTGATTATGATAGTTATCTGATTGATCGTATGCCACGCAGTTCATCGAGGCTAAATTCCTTCTTTCAGTCTTTGCTTGACTTTTGTAGAGAGTGTTTCTATCCTGTGTTCTGTGACGTTCTTTTGCGACAAAAACCGGGACGTTTATCAACAGTTTTCTTGAAAAAGCTGTGCCCTTTTCCAAATATGGAGGACGAATAATTAGTTCGGTTTATTAGCGAGTTTGAAATAGATGAGGGAGATTCCGACAGTGATGATCAGTTATGTGTACCGAGACGTCGGAATGTTCGCCAAGTACTTAGCGATAGTGAAACTGACCCAGAAGAGGGGCATATTAGCGATAGTGATAAATCTTTCAGGGATATCACTGAAGTTACTGTTGGACATGATGCGCAATATAACCCACGCCCATTATTTTTGGAAAACTGTGGGTCCGAAACGTATGCCACCGAAGAATTCTTTACCAATTATATATTTCAATTTATTCTTCACCCTTGAATTTCCTGAGATCATGAAAACAGAAGCAAATCGGTACACAAATACATTTTTCGACAGCACGCACGGAATATCAATTGCATCTAGAACAATGGACGTGAAGAATGCCACAGTTCCAGAGATGAAGGCTTTTATAGCCGCCTTACTCGAGGTGGGAATAACCCGTAGACCTACATTGTTTAGTTACTGGTCAACAAACCATAGGTATATTTCCACGGTTTGGGCAAATGTTTGACAGAAATATATTCCAGTTATATTGTAAGTTCTTTCATACTGTGGACGACAGAACCATAGCACCACGGAACAGCCCAGACTACGACACAGCACCGAAATTTGAACCCGTTGTTGCACATGCAAATAGAAAATTCAGGTACTTTTGTTCAACGAATCAACAGCTCAGCACAGACGAATCATTAGTGCGCACAAAGACCAGTTCAACACTAACTCGGTATTTACCGTATAAGATGCACCATAGGTGGAGGATAATATTTTGGATGCTAACCGATGCAATCGCACACTATTCTCTGTCATTTCGTCGCTATCGGGGCGCCAATGACGAACGTGACAATATTGAAGTAAAACAAAAAGTCCTTGCTCATATCGAAGTAGACAAATTACTCAATATGCGAAATTACTTGATGAAGGGATAACATATTAAAGCCGATAATATTTTTATCAGCATGGTGTTAGCAAGACATATATTGCGCAAGCAAACATTTCTCACGGGAACAATCCGAAGTAACAGGAAATGTATTCCACCGCAAGTGAAGCGAAAACTAAAAGTGGGCGAATCTAAATTTTTGCGAAATCGTGAATTACTATTACTAGCCTACAGAGAAAAAAATTGCAAACAAAAAATGTGTTACTATTATCATCACACGGAATAGCCGCAAATACAACCAGATCAAGGCGAAAGTCAAATCAGGAGAGAGAACGAGGAATACCAGCTATCATATCTGATTGCAATAAATATACGGGAGGTATAGATGTCTCAGATATAATGGTTTATGTATATTTAGATGAACGAAGAACAGTGATGTATTGGAAAAAAGTTGTATTTCCCATATTTTCAAGCATGGTTCTGAATACGTATATTTTATATGAACTGAAAACAGAAGGAACCGCTGTGACTCGACTGGAATTCATAACCGATTCCATCGAATCAATAACAGCCGAATGGAAGACGGTAAAGAGTAATGCTGAACGGCAATTGTGAGAAACATCGAGTAATACCACAGGCCCAGGTATTTGCAAACTTCCTCGAAAGCGAGAAAAAGTTTGCGTTCTTTGTTGTAGGAGGGACGGTGGGCCTGTACGAAGATCACGCACAATGTGTATTCATTGCAGTAAAGGGTTACACGGTGTATGTATTAGAAAATATCAATCCTATAATAAGTAAATGATTTGGGTGAGTTATAGAAAGGAAATGTTACATATTTGCAATAGCTAGATAACTAAATAGCAATATTTGTGATAACAAAATTTTGCTTCAGCAATGTTGTAGTACCAACACCAATTGCTTGTCTTGCAGCAGATAAAATCCGTTTACCGCCCGCACTATGCAATAGATCTCTTCCTTTATTTTTGTTTGTGAAATGTCAATTTATTTCACACAATAAATTGGAAATGCAAATTATATGTTGCGTACTAATATGCTTATATAAAATAATATAAAACAATGCCCGTTTCATGTGTAAAAACGATTTGAAAGGCAGATTCTTACAATCTTATATAATTCTTATATTACTTACAATTGTGTTGTTTATACTATTTTCAATCGATATTTGAAAATCATTATCATTGCCTTAGTCTCTATTTCGTCCTGAATACGTGACATTTTTAAGCATGTGAATATCATTTGTAGTTTGATTTTTATAAGCGTTTTTCCACATAGTTGCATATTTGTCAAATTCGGCCGGTTATCTTCGCATCGGCAGTCGTTTTTCGTCCGCCACAAAAGGGTTAATTTTCATACCGTGAATTTCGGTCCACTGCCAATACTGTTCAGCGACTTTACTCCGAAAATTACTCAACTGACTCACGGATTCATATGATGGGTGAAGCTATTGCCTTCGCCATGCCATTGTCAAAATAGGGGGGTAACGTTTTCGAACGACTTGACCCTCCATCTTCCTATTAAGACATGCAACTTAAATGTCCGTCTGCTGAAGTACCTACAAATTTGTATCTATGAACACTAAGCAAGGCACCTGCTGCGGCGGGGTAAGTTCCAGGAGGGTAAGGTATCCGGTAAAAGGTTTGAGCCTATACCAGTAGGTAACGTTCTACGATGGTTCGAATTTCCATATTGCTATTTACACCGTAAATTATGGTGTGCATTGCCAATACTCTTCAGCGGATGTACGCCCGGAATACCTGGTTTGGCACTCGAAAGCACATGATAGCTGAAGCTACTGACTTGCACCTTCGATTCTCACAGAACGTTGTAACGTTCCCGATCCATTGGACGCTCGATCCTCTAATTCATATATCAAAATACGGTATGCCTCTGCTAAAATGTCTACTAATTTGTATCCCTGAGCACTAAGCGTGACACTCGCTATATCGCGTCTTTTTGAAGGAAGGTAACGTATTCGGTAAAAAGAATGACACTGTTCCAATTGGTAATGTTCTCCGAAGGATTGTCCTTCTACTTTAATATTCATACTGTGAATTATTGCGTCGATGCCAATACTGTTCGGCGGAATTACTCGCGCAATACCTGGTGTGACTGTCAGTATCTCAGGATCGGTGAAGTTATTGATTAGCTGTGTGATTCTCAAGTAAGGTGGTAAGATTCTCGAACCGATTGACCCTGGATCTTCTAATTCATGCATGATGTTAAGGTGCCCGCTACTGATATGGTGACAAATTTATTTCTCTGGTCACGAAGTTATACTCTCGATGCAGCGGGTTTGGTTCATGGAGGGTAAGGTCTTCACTAAATCATTTGACATTATACCATTAGGTAATGTTCTATAGGGGATAGACTCTGAATCTTAATACTCGACCGTGAATGATTGCCAATAATATACAGTTTGCTGACTCTCGGAATGCCTGGTTTGACTCTCCGAATCACAGGATAGTTGACGCTATTGATTTAGCCGTTCGTCTCTCACAGACGGTGCAAACGTTTTCGAGCGGTTAACTCTCGATCTTCTAATTCGTACACGAAGTTAAGTTTCCCGTCCCTGAAATGGAGGCTAACTTTTTCTCTGAATAAAAAGTTATAATCCCGACACAGCTGGTTAGCCTTTCCGGCGATAAGGTCTTCTGTAAAACGTTTGACTTCATAGCAATTGGTAACGATGTATACCGGCTTGACGGTCTGCTTTAATATGCAAATCGTGAACTACGATGTCTATTGCCAATACAGTTCAGCGCATTTACTCCAGGAATACTTGTTTTGACGCTCGGAATCACAGGGTAGGTGGAGATATTGACTAATCCTTTCGATTCTCCATGAGTATGGTAACGTTCTCGAACGGATTTACACTCGATCTTCTAATTCATGCATGATATTAAGGTGCTCGTCGCTAGAATTAATACTAAGTTGTTTCACTTAGCACGAAGCAAGGCACTCCCTGCTGCCGGTTATGTTCTCGGAAGGTCAGGTAATCTGTTAAAAGAATGACTTTGTTCAACCTGTAATTTTCACCGTCGGTTTGACTCTCTTCCTTAATATTCACAGCGTGAATTAAGGTGTCTGCTGCCAATACTGTTACACGGATTTACTCCTGGATTACCAGGTGTGACCCTACGGAATCACAGGACAGCAGAAGCTATTGAATAACGGTTTGACCCTCGATCTTCAAATTCATTCATGAAATTAACGAGACCGTCATTGAAATGAATACGAATTTCTTTCACTCAACACTAAGTTATAATCTCGAAAGCGCGAATTTGCTTCACTGTAGGTAAAGCCATCTATAAGGTGTTTGACTTTATACTATATGACAATGTTCTCAAACGGCTTGACGGCCTGGTTTAATATTCAAACCGTGAAGCGAGGTGTCTATTGTCAACACTGTACAGCGCATTTACTCCCGAAATATCTGGTTTAACTTCCGGAATTACAGGATAGCTAAAGCTATTGACTCAGCCGATCGTCACACGCCGACTTTGGAGTCGTCCCTAGAAGGATTTGGCACTCGAACTTCTAATTCATACATGAAGTTGCGGTATTTTTCACTCAAATGATGACTAATTTCAGTCTCTGAACCCGAACTTATACCCCGGATATACAGGGTTCGCGTCTCGGAACGTTAGATGTTCGGTAAAACGTACAACTTTATACAGTTCGGTAACGCTCTGCAACGATATGAAGGTCTGCTTTAATATTCAAACCGTGAATTATGGTGCCAATTTCCAATACTATTCGGTGAATTTACTCCCGGGAAACCTGGTTTGGATCTCGTAATCACAGGATAGGTGAAACATTTGTACTTAGCCGGTCGACTCTAAATGAGGGTGGTAACCTTCTCGAACGGTACGACTCTTTATCTTCCTTATTCATTAGTGAAATGAAGGATCGCGTCACTAAAATGTCTACTAACTCGTTCCACTGGACACCATGTTATACTGCGGAAAGAGCGGGTTAGTTCGTGCGAGGTTATGGTCTACAGTAAGCGTTTGACTTTGTACCAATTGATAAGGCTCTCATATGGGGACGCGCTACTTCAAAATTAAAACCGTTAATTAAGGTATCTAATGCCAATATTGTTCTGCGTACTTACTGCCGGAACATCTGGTTTGACTTTCGGAATAACACTATAGATGAAGCTATTGATCTGGCCGTTTGACTACCAAAGAAGGTGGTAACGTCCTCGAACGCTTTGACCTTCGATATTTTAATTCATGCAACAATTTATCGTGCCGCCACTAAATTCAACATAAATGTGATTCTATAAACAAGAAGCTATACTTTCCATACGGCGGGTTAGCTTTATGGACGTTAAGGCCACAGCTAATGGTTTTGACTTTTTACCAACAAGCAATGCTTTCAAACGGTTTGACGCTTTACTTTTTTATTGAAACGGTGACTTAAGGCATCTGATGCTAGTACTGTGCATGGCATTTAATCCCGGAATATCTCGATTGGCTTCCTGAATCACAGGATGTATGAAGCTATTGACTTAGCTGTTTGAATCTCCAAGAATGTGGTAACTTTTTCGAACGGTTTGACACTTGATATTCCTTATTCGTAACGAAATTGAGGTCCTCGTCTCTAAAATGTTTACTAATTTGATCTTACGAAGACGAAGTTATACTCTTGACGAAGCGGGTGAGTTTCGCTGAAGTTACGGTCTTCGGTGAAACGTTTGACATTATTACAATTGGAAATGTTCACAAAGGGTTTGTCACTCAATCTTCTAATACATACATGAAATTAAGGTGGCAGTCACTAAAATGCGTACTGCTTTGTTTCCATCAACATGAAATTATACTTTCGATACAGTTGGTTCTGTTTCTGGGGGAGGGGGGGTAGGTCTTCGGTAAAAGGTTTGACTTTATACCAATTGGTGAGGGTCTCAAACGGTTTCACGCTCTACTTCAATATTCAAACCGACAATTAAGGTGTCCATTGCTAACAGTGTACAGCTTACTGATTATCGCAATGCATGGTTTGCCTTTCGGAATCACAGGACAGGTGAGGCTAATAACTAAGCCGTTCGATTCTCAACTAAGATGGTAACGTTCTCGAACGGTTCTGCCATCGATCTTCTAATTAATACATGAAATTATGGTGACCGTTACCAAAATGTAAATTCATTTGTTCCTCTGAACACGTAGCTATACTGTCGACACGGCGGGATAGATTCTTGGATGTTATGGCCATCGGTAATGTGTTTGACTTGCTACCAAACTGTAGCTTTGAGTTTTAACTCACGGTATGGATATTAAAGAACAGAGTCAAACCGATCGAGATCATTACCACCAACTTTGAGAGTCAAACGGCAGAGTCAATAGCTTCACCTGTAGATGTGATTTCAAGACACAAGCCATGTATTCTAGAAGTGAATCCGCTGAACTGCGATGGAAATAGACATGTTGCTTTCTGGTTTGAATATTAGAGTAGAGAGTCGGTCCGATGGAGAACATATCGGATTTGTATACAGCCATACTTTTTACCGAATACCATACCTTCCTTGAACCTATCTCGCAGTAGCGAGTATCATGCTTAGTGCGCACGGAATGAAATCAGTAGACAATATAGCAGAAGCACACCTTACTATCATGTGTGAATAGCAAAATCGAGAGTCGAATCCGTGGGGAACGACCCTACCTTCCCTGAGAGCCGAACAGCTGAGACAATAGCTTTACCTATCCAGTTATTCCGATAGTCACACCACGTATTTCAGGAGTCAATCTGCTGCACACTATTGGCAATCGACACCTTAATTCACGGATTGAATATTAAAATAGAGCGTGAAGCCGTTTGAGAACGTTACCAGTTGGAATAATATCAAAAGCTTTACCAATTACCATACCTTCCGAGAACATATCCTGCTGCAGCGATTGCGTTACTTAGTGTAACCGGAAACAAACAAGTATACATTGTAGTGTTTGGCTTCTCAATTTCATGAATTGGTGAGAATATCGAGAGGCAAACCGTTCCAGGACGTTACCACCTTCTTTGA
This sequence comes from Lasioglossum baleicum, assembly GCF_051020765.1. Classification (NCBI taxonomy): domain Eukaryota; kingdom Metazoa; phylum Arthropoda; class Insecta; order Hymenoptera; family Halictidae; genus Lasioglossum; species Lasioglossum baleicum. The sequence goes on from NW_027469168.1 coordinate 221,065, forward strand.
GAATGGCACACCTAGGAAAATAGCTGCACCTATACGAGTGATTCGGAGAGTCACACCAGGTATATCCGGACTAAACCCTCTGTATACTGTTGTCAAAAGACACCACAATTCTCGGTTCGAATATTGAAGCAGGCCGTCAAGCCGTTGCAGAGCACTACCCATTCCTGAAGGGTCATACTTCTTACATAATGCCTTACCCTCCGATCAACTGATCCGCTGTATCGGGAGTATAACAACGAGATGAGGGATACGAACTTGTATACGTTTTATGCACGAGCACCAGAATTTGTTGTATGAATTAGAAGTTATAGTGTCAAGCCACACGAGATCTGTCCCACTTTCCATGATATTCGATGCGCTAGGGCAATATCATCACATATTCTGCGTTTCTGACAACCATACAGGTTTATACGGCGTAAATCCGCTGACAGTATTGGTGATAGACACCTTAATTTAGGGTATGAATATTAATCTACAGATGCATACCGTTGCTGAATGTTACTTATTGCTGTAGAGTCAAAATTTTAAACGAAGTCCCAACCTTACAAGATCCCATCCCGTTGTAGCGATTGGCTTGCATAGTGTTCACCGGAATAAATTAGTAGACACTTTGGTAGAGGGATATCTTACTTTCAAGTACGAGTAGCAGAATCGAATGTCAATTCGTTCGAGAACGTAACCATCTTCTCTGAGAGTGGCACAGCTACATCAACACCTTCAACAGTCCTGTGATACCGAGAGTCAAACCAGTTATTCCGGGAGCATGTCCGCTGGTCAGTGTTGCCAATAGACAACTCAATGTACGATTTGAAAATTAAAGTACAACGTCAGACTGATTTAGTGCCTTGCCAATTTGTATAAATTCGAACCATATACTAGAGACCTTACACGCCGGAAGCATGTATCGGGAGTATAACTACCTGTTGCGAAAATGAAAATAGTATTCATTTCAGTAATGGGCATCTTATCATCGTGTGTGAATTAGAATATCGAGGGACAATACCTTCGAGAACGTTACCACATTCTTGGAGATTCAAACGGCTAACTCAATAGCTTCATACGTCCAGTGATTCAGAAAGTCAATCGAGATATTCCGGGATTAAATCCGCAGAACGTTATTGGTAATAGACACATTGGATCACCGTTTGAATATTACAATAGTGCGTCGCACCGTATGAGGACGGTACTAATTGCGATAAAGTCAAACGCTTTACTGAATGACTTACCATCCGAGCCGCTATCCCGCAGTATGGAAAGTATAGATACGTGATTATGGAAACACATTAGCATACAATTTAGTGTCGACTCCTTATATTCATGTATGAATTAGAAAATCAAGGGTCAAACCGTTCGAGGACGGTGCCACCTTCTGTGAGAGATGAACCGCTAATTCAATGGCTTCACGTATCCAGAGATTCCGAGAGGCAAACTAGCTACTCCGGTAGTAAATGCCCCGACCAGTATTAGTAATAAACACCTTAATTCTCGGAATGAATATTAGTGCAGACCTTCATACCTTTGTACAGCGTTACGTAATTGAATAAACTTATACGTTTTACAGAAGATCTATCCTTCCGGGAAGATAACCCTCTATATCCAGCGCAATGCTTCGTGTTCAAAGAAGCAAATTAGAATACATTTTGGCGACGGACACCTTAATTTCAAGTACGCATTTGAAGATGGTGGGACAAACCGTTCGGCAGCGTTACCACTTTCAATGAGAGACGAACGGTGATGTTAATAGCATCATGATTCGGAGTGTCAATGCAGGTATTTTTGGAGTAAATCCGCTGAACAGTATTGCCAAGAGAGACCTTAATTCTCGATTTGAATAGTAAAGAAGAGTGTCCAACTGGTATAAAGACAAACACATTAGAGATGGGCTTACCTACGGAGAAAAGGACCTACCGTTTCGAGAGTATAACTTCGTGTTCCGAGAAATGAACTCGAATACTATTTAGTGACGAGCACAGTAATTTCATGCATGAATTAGAACATCGTGGGTCAAACCAATCGGGAACGTTGCCTCATTCTCTGAGAGACGAACGTCTAAGACAATAGCTACACTTAACCCGTGTTTCCGAGAGACACACCAGGAATTCCGTGAGTAAATAAGATGAACAGTGTGGCATTTGTCACCTTAATTCATGGTCTGAATACGAAAGTAATGCGTCATTCCGTTTGAGGACATTACGAAGTGGAATGAAATCAAACGTTTTACAGAAATCCGTAACCTCCGAAAGTCTATCGCGACGTATAGCGCGTATGATCTGGAGTGTAGAATATTACTATAAATTTTAGTGACGGCCACCTTAATTTCATGAATGAAATCGAGGACCGATTGTCTAACCCTTCGAGAACGTTACCACCTTTTATGTGATTCGAACGAATAAGCCAGCAGTTTCACCTGCCGTATGATTCCCAAAGGACGAACTAGGCATTCCGAGAGACACACAAATGTACATTATTGGCAATGGACATCTTAATTCACGGTATGAATATTATGGAACACGGTCTATCCCATGTCGATCGTTACCTACTGGTATAATGTCAAAGATATTAGTGAAGACCTTACCGTCCATGAACCTAACCCGCTGAATCCAGAGTATAACCTCGTGTTCAGAGAAGGATATTAGTCTTCGTTTCAGTGACGGGCACCTTAACTTCATGTAAAAAACTAGAAGATGGATGATCAAACAGTACGGGAACATTACAACATTCTTTGAGTGTACGAACAGCGAAGTCAAATGCTTTACGTAACCTGCGATTCTGAGAGTCAGACTAGGTACTCTGGGTGTAAATCCGATGTACAGTATCGGTATTAAAAAACCTACTTCCCGGTATAAATATTAAAGTACAGTGTCACACCGTTGTGCAACGTTCCATATTGGTATAGAGTCAAACATTCTACCGAAGGCATTAGCTTCTGAGCAGCTGACGCGCTGCATCGAGTGCATAACTTCACCTTCACAGAGACAAAGTATTACACATCTTAGTGTCGTACACCTTACATTCATGTATGAGTTACTGGATCGAGTGTCAAGTCGTTCCGGAACGTTGCGACCAACCTAGAGAGAGCGGGCGGCTAATTCAATAGCTTCACCCATCCTGTGATGCTAAAAGTCAAACGCTGTATTCCTCGAGAGCTGTTTTGCAATATACACCTATATTCACGGTGTGAATATTAAAGTAAGGACACAAACCGTCGGAGACATGCACCTATTGGTATAAAGTCAGTACTCGTATCGAATAACTTACCATAAGATAACCTAAATCGCTGTAGCGAGTGCCTTACCTTTGCTGCCGTACAGAACATTTTCATGAATGAATATCTAAATCGAGAGTCAAGCCCATCGGGAACGCTACAACCTTCCTTGAGTATAGAACGGTTAAGTCCATAGCTTCACATATCCTGTGCTTGTCAAAATCATAGCAGGTGTGCCCGCAATAAATTTGCTGAACAGCATTGACAATAGGCACCATAATACACGGTTTGAATAGTATAGCAGACCTTCAAACCGTCATAGAACGTTACCTATTGGTATACAATTAAACACTTTACCGACAGCGCTACCTTCTGAGAAGCTAACCCGCCGTATCGAGAGTATAACTTACTATCCAGATGATCCAATTAGTAAATATTTTAGTGGAGGGAACCTTAATTTTATTGTGAATATAAAGAATAGGGGTCATTCAGCTCGAGAGAATAACCACCTTCTTAGAGTGTCGAGCGGATAAGTCAATATCTCCACCTATCCTGTGCCTCCGAGAGTGAAACCAGGTAATCCGAGGGTAAATCTGCTGAAAGTCAAGGCAAGAATTCCAGGAGTTCATCCGCAGTACAGTATTGGCATCGTGCACCCAATTTCATGGTATAATTATTCATGTTCAGAGTTAAACCTTTGGCGGACGTAACATATTGGTATAGAGTCAAACTTTATAGCGAAGGCTTCACCTTCCGAGAAGCTATCCCGCTGTATCGGGAGAATGACTTCGTGTTAAGAGAAACAAATTGTTATACATTTTAGGGACCGGGGGCCTTAATTTCATGTATGAATGAGAAGATCGAGAGGAGAGCCGTTCCAGAACATTACACCCTCCTTTATGAAATAGCACGCATGATGTATCCAGTGATGATGTATGATGTATCCTCGATCTTCTAACTCAGACATGAAATTAAGGTGGGCGCCTCTAAAATGCCAACGTCTATGTTTCCATGAACACTGAGCAAGGCATTCTCTAGAGCTGGTTGGACTACTCGGGATGTACGGTATTCGGTAAAAGGTTTGACTTTATAGCAATTGGTAACGCCCTCAAACGATATGACGCTCTACTTTAATATTGAAACCGTGAAATAAGTTGTCTATTGCCAAAAACTGTCCAGAGTACTTACGCGCGAAGTACCAGGGTTGTCTCTTCGAATCACAGGATCGTTGAAGATACTGACTTTGCCTTTGATCTCTAGCAGAAGGTGGCAACGTTCTCGAACGGTATGACGCTCGATGTTCTAATTCACACATGAAATTAAGGTGCCCGCCGCTATATTCTATACTCATTTACTTCTCTGGATACGATGGTATACTCACATTACAGCGTTTTTGTGTCTCGGATGGGCAGGCCCTCGGTAAAATGTTTGACACTATAACAATAAGCAACTTTCTACAACGGTTTGACTATGTACGTTAACATTTACATCGCGAAATGGGGTGTCAATTGCCATCACTGTTCTGCGGATTGACTCCTTGAATACCTGGTTTAACATTCGGAATCACAGGATGTGTGAAGCTAGTGACTAAGCCGTTCGTCTCTCACAGATGGTGCTAAAGTTATGAGCGGTTTGAGTTTCGATTTTGTTAGTCATACTTAAAAATAAGGTGTCCGTCTCCTAAAACGTCTACTAATTTGTGTCTATGAACACTAAGCCAGACACTCCCTACAACGCGGTAGGGTTTAGGACGTTAAGGCCTTCGGTTAAAGTATGATACTGTATCCATATATCACGTTCTACTATGGTTTGACGACCAACTTCAATATTCATACCGTAAACTAACGAGTCCATCGGCAATAGTGCACTGTAGATTGAATCCTGGATTATCAGCTTCGACGATCGGAACCACATGGAAGGTGAAGCTATTGACTTAGCCGCTCGACACTCACTGAATTTGCTAACGTCCTCGAATAGTTTGTCCCTCGATCCTCTGGTACATAGATAAAATTAAGCTGCCCGTCACCAAACTGTATACTGTTTTGCTTCTCTGACCACGCAGTGATACCCTCGATACATCGGGCTAGCTTCTCGAAAGGTACGGCCGTCGGTGAAAGGTTAGACACTATACCAATGAGTAACGTTGTACAACTGTGTGAGTCTATACTTTAATATTTATAGCGGAAGGAAGGGTTTTTAATGTCGATAGTGTACAGCGGATTTAATCCCGAAATATCCGGATTGGCACTCGGAATCACAAGACAGGTGAGTCTTATGACTTAGGGGTTTATCTCTCACAGAAGATGGTAGCGTTCCCCAACAGGTTCACACCCGATCTCCTATATCAGACATGAAATTGAGGTTCGCGAGACTAGGACGTATACTAATTTGTTTCTCGGAACGAGAAGTTATCCCGTGGATGCAACGGTTGAGGTTCCCAGTGGGTAACGCCAGCGGTGAAACTTTGGCTCTATACCAATTGGTATCGTTCTACAACGGATGATTCTGTACATTAAAATTGGAGCCGTAAACTGAGGTATCAATTGCCATTACTGTTCAGCGGATTTACTAACCGGAATACCTGGCATGACTCGCGGAATCACACGATAGGTGAAGCTGCTGTCTTAGCCGTTCGATTTTGAGGAATGTAGTAACGTCTTCGAAAGGTTTGACGCTCGATCGTGTAATTCATACATGGCGTCAAACGGCCGCTCATCATTGTCAAGAAAAATAAAGTAATTCTGTTTAACCAATACATTACCTTCCGTGAACCTATCCCGCTGCAGCGAGTGTCTATCTCAGTTCTCATGGAAACAAATGAGTAGACAATTCTACAGACAGACACCTCAGTTTCGCGTTTGAATAGCAAAATAGAGTGCCAGGCTGTTCGAGAACGACACCCCCGTCCTTGAGATTCGAGCGGCAAAGCCAATAACTATACCCACCCTGTGATTCCGAGAGTCATACCACGTATTCCTGGAGTAAATCTGCTGTACATATTGGCGTTGAAAAACCTACATCCCGCTATAAATGTTAATGTACAGAGTCTCACAGTTGATCAACATTACCTATTTATTGGTATAGGGACTAACATTTCACCGAAGGACGTACTTTCTGACAAATTAACCCGCTGTATCGAGAGTACATCATCGTGCTGAGAGAAGCAAAGTGGTATAAAATTTAGCGACAGGCACCATAATTTCATCTATGCAACGGAAGATAAAGGGTCAAACCGTTCAAGAACTTAGCACCTTCTTTGAGTGTCGAACGGCTAAGTCAACAGCTTCACCTATCCTGTGCTGCCGAGAGTCAAACCTGCTATTCCGGGAGTAATTCCGCTGTACATAGTTGACGTCATGCACCCTATTTCGCGGTACAAATATTAAACTCCAGAGTCAAACCATTGTAGAAGGCTACCAATTTGTATTGAGCAAAATTGTTTACAGAAGACCTTACCTGCCGAGAAGCTACCACGCCTTGTGGTCAGTATAACTTCGTTTACAGCGAAGCAAATTAGTATCCATTTGATTGACAAGCACCATAACTTCTTGCATGAATTCGGAGATCGAGTGGCAAACCGTTGGAGATCGTTACCACCTTCCTTGAGAGTCGCACAGCTAAGCCAATATCGTCTCCTATCCTGTTATACCGAGGGTCAGACCAGCTATACCCGGAGTAAATCCGCTGAAAAGTATTGGCAATAGGCACCGCAATTCCTGGTATGAATATCAAAGTACTGAGTCAAACCAACGGCGAATATTACCAATTCGTATTAAGTCATTCCTATTACCGAGTACTTCACTTCATGAGTAACATACCCGCCCTATCGAGAGTATAGCTACGTGTGTAGGGAAACACATTAGTATACATTTTAGTGTCGAGGTTCTTAATTTGATGCACGAACTAAAATGTCGAGATTCAAATCGCTCGAGAACGTTACCACCATCTGTGAGAGACGAACGGTTAAGTCAATACCTTCACCCACCCTGCGATGCCGAGAATCAAAGCAGGTATTCCGGAACTAAATCCGCTGAACACTATTAGCAATAGACAAATTAAAAGCAGATAGTCAAACCGTTGTAGAACGTTACCTACTGGTATAGAGTCAAACATTTTACAGATAGCCCAACCTTCGGAGACGCTAACCTGTCGTATTGAGAGTATTACTTCGTGTTCAGTCGAAGAAATTAGTAAACACTATTTTGACCGGCAAATTAATTTCATTATGAACAAGAATATCGAGTGTCAAGACACTCGAGTACGTTGTCACCTGCTGTGAGAGACGAAAGGTAAAGTGATTAGCTTCACCTACCCAGAGATTCCGAGAATCATAGCAAGTATTCTGGAAGAGAACACGGTGATAATTGCTGGCAGCGGACACCGTAGTTCACGGTTTGAATACCAAAGTAGAGGGGCAAGCAGTCTGGGAACATTTCCAAGTGCTATAAAGTCATACTTTTTATTGGCACGTTATCTTCCGAGCCCATAACCCCTTGTAGCGAGTGTCATGCATAGTGCTCACGGAAACAAATTATTAGACACTTTAGCAGACGGAGACTGTAATTTCATGTCTGAATAGCAAAATCGATAGTCAAACCACGCACGAGTGTTACCACCTTCTTTGGGATTCGAACAGCTAGGTTAATACCTTCACGTATCCTGGGATTCCGAGAGGCAAACTAGGTACTCCGGGTGTAAATTCGCTGAACGGTATTGGCAATAGACACCTTAATTCAAGGCTTAATATTATAGTAGGGAAGCTATCCTCCGGAGAACATTTCCTAGTGTTATATAGTTATACTGTTTACCGAGTATCTTACCTCCCGTGAACCTAACACGCTGTATCGGGAGTATAACTTTTTGTTCAGAGAAGAAAGCCAGTATACATTTTAGTGACGAGCCCCTTAGTCTCATGAATGAATTAGAAGATCAAGTGCCGAAGCTTTCGTGAATGTAACCATCCTCTATGGCAGTCGAAAGGCTACGTTAGTAGCTTCGCACATGCTATGATTCCGAGAGTCAAACCAAGTATGCCGTGAGTAAATCCAATGAACAGTTTTGGTAATAGATGACATAATTCACGGATTCAATCTTAACACGTTGATGCATACGTGGATATTCGGCGTCTGTTCCGTGCGGCGGCGCTTCAACTAGTGGTCCGCTCCATGGTGCGGCGCGGCACCAAATTATACTGTTCAATGCTTGCGCCCTAATGCCCACTAGCACGTTTGGAGGAAACTAATTTCCACTTTGACTCTTCGACGTTTCGTAGATTTATTTGCACTCTTCGACCTTTCGATGACTCCATTTTACCGTTCAAATGGAATATTTTTAATTTCTCCACGATTTTCCATGATGCGTTTTGAAAACCCGTGAGATGGCCAAACAGGGGAAATCTTCCCTTATAGGAGTTTTGGGATCACGGGCGTTCCCTTGATCTTCGCATTTTACATCTTGAGGGAGGATATTTCCTCTCACTCGAGGGGGTGGTGGTGCAATCCCTCTCCTGCAAGGTGAAGCGCCGATACTTCAGGCACGTAATACATATAAATTACATATCACCCAAGCGAGGTGTCCGGAGCATTCTCCGATTGTGTGGCCACTCGATATTTATGACTCCGCGCTGGGGAACGTCCTCGAGTGTAGAGCACGTGGCCCTCCCCCTGGCCCATTGTCAGCCAAGTTCTCCGTGACAGACCACAAGTTCGGTCAATTAGGGGTTTAGCTTCTCTTGTTTCGGACCATGAGAAGTTTAGAACAGAAGTAATAGGACAATTTCAAACGCAACATCTCTCTACAAATACTGCGACCGATTGTCGCACACGACGAAAATAGTTCAAGGACGAAGTGTAAGTTTTATGCGTAAATTATGTTGAGTGCGAGCGGCAATTTCGTCCAATCCCCGACTAACGATTTCCAGGCGCCCTGGCAACTTGTAACATGCAAAGGGTCTCTGGGGCTCCGCACTAGAGTTTTGTCTCCAGGATCGCCAAAGAAAGGTATATTGCAGGGCTATGTGGCCGTGCACCATTGTGCGACTTTCCAGAAAAATTCCCATTCCCTTGGCCGATAGCGGGCCTAGGGGTGAGCTTGAGGTATGCGAACTTTGACCAGCCTCTGGGCATTCGGCGGCTCAATTAGACATTTAGGACCGCCCGCACGTAATAAGGCAAATCAGTGATATCTGAGGGGACGAATACTACCCTGCTGACACTTCGTATACAATATGTGACCTAGTACGTTGGGGTGATCATTGAGAGTTTAGACAGCGACACGTGGTTTACGGAGAATTTAGAGTTTGACGGCAAGTGAAAAAGACTTTAGTTAGTGTGCGTTGAGAGTATTGTGGGTTGTGCGAAGTTTTTATTAGGCGCGAGGTCAGTACAGTTCTGAAAAGTTCCCGAGAACACATTTCTTCCAGTAGGTATAAAGGAAGTATGAAGTTTCCTTCCATCTAAAAAGGCGGTTATCATTATTCATTTGTCATTTTTGTCCACCTAAATATTAGATACAAAGGATATGGAATTCAGTAATTCGTCTGATGAGCCTGTATCTGGAATCATGCGAAAGGGAGGACGAAATAGAATACTTTCATCATCATCATCGAACACGGCAACCGTTAGGAGTACCACGGAGGAAGAGGATTCGGAGTCTGGTGTAGGGGATCAATATGATGATGCGGAATTGCGGATAGTACCAGAAAAATTTGCATCAGACGAAAAGTATTCAGAAGCAGAAGAGCTACTGATCAACTAGACAGACTGCGTCGATCCTGTTGCATTATATAAATTATTTTTCGCGGACGTGATATTTGAGATCATCGTTGAAGGGACGAATTGATACGCTGCTCAGTGAATGGCGAATGCAGCATTTGGCGGGATACAACATCAAGAAGCATGGAACCCCATTACAAAAAGTGAATTGAATACCTTTATTGGTATCGTGCTTGATATGCTTGCAGTGCAGGTTCCCGAAATTGGACTATATTGGTCCAAAAAGGCGATCCATGCGAATGCGCGTATAATAAAAGCAACGAAACGCGATCAATCCATGGCTATATTGAAGTACTTGCACTTTTATGATAATGCTACAGCTAAAACCGAGAATCGGTTGCACGAAATCCGAAATGTAGAGGATAAAATTCTTCGTGCATTCCAAGATGTAGTCAAACCCGGTAAAAGTATAGTAATTGACGAAATGATGGTTCCGTGGAAAGGACGCCTTAATTTTCGTTAAAATATATAAGGTAAGTGGCTCAGGTACGCAATAAAACTGCACAAACTCTGCCTTCCGGACTGATATACATATAATGTGCATATTTATTCCGGAAGAAATGAAATGTGAATTGTAGAAACACATTGCCACGATGTAGTCATGATATTGATACGGGATCCATTATTCAAGGACCGGATTTTATTTACCGACCGTTTTTATAAATGTATTCCTTTAGTCGAAGATCTCACCAAAAGCATATATATTTGCAATACTGTCAAAATAAATGGAAAGTTTCTACTTCCACAGGCAAAGCAGAAACAGAAACGGGGCGACATTATATCTCTTGAAAATCGGAGCGGCGTGAAATTTTTAAAGTGGACCCGCAGAAGTCCCATATGTATGTTAACCACTTCGAGATATCACAATTGCGCCATTATTCGTGGCAAAGATGATAAATTAAAACCAGACACGGTTTTTTCTTACAATAGTGCGAAGAAGATAGTTGATATACCAGATGAAATGTGATCCTATTGTAAATGTTAACGGAAAGCGGTAGAATGGTATAGAAAAGTTATTATGGAGCTAATGTGCGGGACCTCTTTAGTAATTGCATGGTACGTCCACAACCAGTGGGGAACCAAGCGTTACCAAATCTAATATTTAGAGAGAAAATTATTGATTATCTATTGAAGAGTGTTGAGAATCCCTCTAGTGAAGAGCAAATAGGAAGTAGACGGAAAAAACATTTCATAAGTTCATTCCAAGGTCCTGCGAGGAAGATGAGGAAAAGATGTAAAGATTGTTGCAAACGCTTAAAAAAATTAAAGGGTACACAGTACGCCACAAGCAAAAAAAGTAATGACCTTTTATAGCAGTTTTCCGGATAAGCCGGCACTTTGTTTGAAATGTTTTTAAAAATTGCAGCGGTAAAATAAGTACTTATATTTTATTATATTTAATGTATTATTTAAATTGTACATTACGTATTTTGTGTCAGATGTTTGATTATAAGGTAGAAATGATAATGTATAATGTTAAATTAATGAAATAACAGTTTGTACTACGCATTTATTGATTAACAAACGTGGCCCATCGACGATGCATGCCGCCCCACGGAACGATTTAGTATGGGCCACCGGCGGTTCACGCCACCGCAGGGAACATACAAGGATGGGCCACCGATGAGTCAGGCCAGAGTCAACGTGTTAAATTACAGTATCTATAAATATATGGACGACTGGGAAGAAACGCATACGATACATTATCATGGAAGGAGAAATTAACGAATATAATAAAGTAGTGTCGCTCCGATCAACCGAACGTAACATGAAGACCACTGTAGCCCTGTCGCTGCGGAAGCTTAGGTACGTATACAGACAGTCAGGTAAAATATCAATAAGTTTAACAAAATAATATCATATACGTAAACTCAGATAACTCCAAAGACACTTTCATTCGGAAATACTGTTTTTCAATCTAAAAGTTGATAATTATGTAGAAAATGCAAAATAACACAGCAGGAAATAACATTGTGTATAAATAGATGGAAGCCTGGGAAGAAATGCATGCGGTACAATGTCAAGGTTTGGAGAATTAACGAAAATCTTCCAGTCGTGGCACACGGAGCTGCCGTACGCAACTACAAGACCTCGCCAGTCATATCGCACCGGCAGCGTATGTACGTGTACAAGCATTCACATAGAATAACAACAAACTTAACACAGTGTTGTCTTAAACGTACAATCAACTAGTTAGAGAGACACGTTTTCCAATAAACACAAATTTTGAAATCTACAAAAATATCGAAAATATCATGACTGTAAATTACAGTATGCATAAGTAAATACAAAACTGCGAACGAATTCATGAAATACAATATCAAGTTTAAAGAAATTAACGATACTGTACAGTAGTGCGTCCCCGATCTACGGTACATAGCTACAAACCCACACCAGCCGTGTCACTCTTGGCAGCGTAGGTGCGTATACAACCAATCATGTAAATTAAAAATAAGCTTAACAAAATAATGTCATACACGTGCGCTCATCTAATTCTAGAGACACCTTTACTAGGAAATACAATTTTTGACATAAAAAATTGGAAATTATGAAAATCGAAAAGATTATAACTGTAACTTGCAGTGTGCAGAAATGAATGGAAGACTGCGGAAAAATGCATACGGTACAATATCATGGTTAGAGAATATAACGATATTCATTCACTAGCTTCGCTCCGTCGTACCGAACGCAGCAACAAACAACTCCAACCGTGTCCCTCCGGAGTCGTAGGTACATACGCATACAATCGCAGAAAATAACAGTAAGTTTAGCAAAATAACGTACAAAACGTCCAATCAAACTATACCAAAGACAGTCTTGCAACGGAATACGAATTTTTATACCGAAAATCGAAAATTTTGATAAAAACTGAAAATATCATAATAGTAAATAAAAGTATGAATAAATATATTGAAGACTGGGAGAAAATACACACAGCACAATATGAAGGCTATAGAAATTAACATTGACCACCCAGCAGCGTCGTTTCGATCTACCCATCGTAACTACAAGACCAATAAAACCATGTCGCTCCGCAAGCGTAAGTACGAATATTAGCCAATCACACAAAATAACAAAAAGCGTGGCAAAATATTGTCATAAACGTAAACTCAACCAATTCAAACAACACTTTTACTGGGAAAAAAAATTTTTATAAATAAAAATTAAAAGTTTTGAGAAAAATCGAAAATATCATACCATTGAATTACTGCATGTATAAATAAATGGGGAAAAATGCATGCGGTGCAATATAAAGGATAATGAAATTAACGATGAACGCGTAGTAATGCCACGCCTGTCTGCCGTACGCTATTATAAATCCCGCCAGTTGTGTGGCACAAACAGCGAAGATACGCATACAGACAGTCATACAAAATAATAATGAGCTTAACAAAATAACGCCATAAACGTGCACTCATCTAATTCCAAAGATACTTTTACTATGAAACACAATCTTTTAAACTACAAGTTGACAATCGTGAAAAAAGTGTAATATATCATGACAGTAAATTACATCATATGCAAATTAATGGAAAACTGGGAAAGAATGCATACCTTACAAAATCAAGATTAAAGACAATATCAAAAAGCATCCAGCAGTGCCGCTCTATTCTGCAGTACGCAAATACAAAACCACGCCAGTCGTGTCGCTACGGCAGCTATAGTGTGAATACAGAGAGTCATGCAAAATAACAGCAAGCATAACAAAATATTGTCATAAATGTACACTCATCAAATTCCAATCTCCCTTTCACAGTGTAATAAAATTTTTTCACATAAAAACTGGAAATTTTGAATGAAATGGAAAATATCTTACCATTAAATTACACTTTGTATTAATAAATTGAAAACAGGGGAAAACTGCATACGGTACCTAATCAAGGTGAAAGAAATTAGCGAAGGTCATACAGTAGTGGCGCCCGATCTACCATACTTATCTGCAAGCTCACTCCAGTCATGTGGCCCCGGTTGCGTAGCCCGAGTACAGACAATCCTATAATACAACAACAAATTCAGCAAAATATAGTCACAAACATTCACTCAACAAATTCCAAAGGCACATTTACTAAGAAATACCATTTTTCTTACGGAACATTGAATATTCTGAAACTAGTGGAAAACATTACTGTTAATTATAGTATGTATATATAAATAGAAAACTTGGAGAAAATGCACACGGGCAAAATCAAGGTCACAGAAATTAACGATGACCATCCAGTTTGCCGCACCGATCTGCCGTACGCACCTACAAGTCCAGTTCAGCCGTGTCACCCCGGCAACGTAAGGACATTTACAGACTATCATATAAAATAACAAAAAATTTATCATAACATTTTCGTAAACGTGCACTCAACTATTTCCAAGAACACTTTTCCTACAAAATACAATTTTTGTAGTTAAAAATTTGAAATTTTGACAACAATCGATAATATGATAACAGTAAGTTACAGTATATCGAAATAGATAGGAAACTGCAAAAGGGTGCATACGAATTAATATCAAGGCTAGTGGAATTAACCAAGACCATATAGTATTCTCGCTCCGCTCCACCGTACGAAACTACTTGCCCGCTCCTGGTTTGTCGCTCCGTAACTGTAGGTATGTATACAGACAATCATATAAAATAACAATGCGTCTATCAAGATCGTGTCACAAACGTACACGCAACTATCTCCAAAGACACTTTCACTAAGAAATACAATTCTTTCAACAAAAAATAGAAGACTCTGAAAAAAATCGAATATATCATAAGAATAAATGACAGTATGTATAAATAATTTGCCGTATGGTAAAAAATGGATACGGTACAATATCTAGATTACCGAAATTAAAGAAGAGCATTCAGTAGTGTCGCTCCGACATACCGAACGCAACTACAGGACGACTCCTGTTGTGTCGCTCCGGCAGTGGGGGTATGTGTACAAACAAACGTATAAAATAAAAATAATTAATTTAAAAATAATGAATATTTTGAAAAAAAAAAATCGAACATATCATGACAGCATACTACAGTACATATAAATAATTGGAAAACTGGGAAGAAATGCATACGGTACAAGATCAAAGTCAAAGGATTTATCGTAGACCATCCAATATACCACTCCGATCTGCCGTACGCAACTACAAGGCCGCTCCAGCCTTGTCTCTCCGAAAGCGAAGGTATGCATACAGCCAGTCATATAAAATAGCAGTTAGTTTAACAAAATAATGTCATAAGCGTACACTCATTTAACTCCAAACACACTTCTTCTGCGGAATACAATTTATTAACCAAATGATTAAAAATTTTGAAAAAAGTCGAAAATACCCTAATAGAAATATTCAGTATGTATACATAAATAGAAAACTGCGAGTGGATGCATACGGTTCAGTCTTATGGTTGAAGAAATTAACGAAGACCATCCAGTAGAGCCACATCGATCTGCAGTACGCAGCTGCAAGCCCACGCAGGTCGTGTCGCTCGCGAAGCGTAGGTGCGTACACAGACAACCACAGATGTCGATAACGAGTTTAACAAAGTACTGTCTTCAGTGGAATCCCATCCAATTCAAAGGAAACCGTTACATAGGTATACAAGTATATAAATTAAAAATTGAAAATTTTGAATGAAATAGAAGATATAACACAAAATTAGAATGTCTTTAAATAAATATGAAACACGGGGAGAAATGCATACGGGTCAAAATCAAGGTTGAAGGAATAAAGGATGATCATCCAGTCGTGCCGCACCGACATTCCGTACGCAAAAGCATGACATCTCCAGCCGCGTTGCACCCGGAGCGTAGGTAAGTGTATAGAGAATCATATAAAATATCAATATGTTTAACAAAATTTTGTCATAAACGTAAACTCAACTGATTCCAAAGGCACATCCTATAAGGAATGCAATTTTTTAAACTAAAAATTGGAAATATTGAAGAAATCGGACATATCATAACAGTAAATTGGAGTATGCATGATTAAATGGAAAATTGGGCGAAAATTCCTGCGGTTCAAAGTCATGGTTAAACCGATATACGATGACCACACTCTATGGTCGCTCCGATCGACCGTGCGAAGCAGTAGGACGACTGCAGCTGTGTCGGTGCGGAAGCGTAGATACATATACGGACAATCGTATAAAATAACAGTAAGTTAACGAAATATTGTCAAACACGTACATACGAATAATTGTAAAGACACTCTTACTAAGTAATTCAATGTTTTGTAATGAAAATTGAAAATGTCATAACTTTAAATTACAGCATGTAAACGCAAATGGAAAACTGCGAAATAATGCATACGGTACAACATCAGGGTTAAAGAAATGAACAAAGACTATATGTCAGTGTTGGTGCGACTAGCAATCGCATCTACAGGACGACTCCTGTTGTGTCGCTCCTGCAGCGTAGGTACGAGTACAGGCAATCATATAAAATAAAAATATGTTGATCGAAATATCATCACATTCGTTCACTCCACTAATTACAAGGGCACTTTTACTACGAAATACAATTTCTGAAGTTACAAATTTGTAACTTTGATGCAAATCTAGCATATCATCACAGTATATTGCAGTATGTAGAAACAAATGGCAGACTGCGAACGAATGCATACGGTACGAAATCAAGATTGAAGGTAATATCGAAGACCAATCAGTAGTGCCGCTCCGATCTGGCGTACGCAAATAACAGACCTCGCCGGTCGTGTCGCTCCGGCAGCGTAGGTACGTATACAATCAATCATATAAAATAACAATGAATTTATCGTAATATTATCATAAATGTACATACAAATCATTTCAAAGGCACTTCTATTAAGGAATACAATTTTTTAATATAAAAATGAAACATCTTAAGGAAAATCGAATATATCATAACAGTCAATTACAGAATGTAAAAGCAAATCGATAGCTGGGAAAGATGAATACTGTACAAAATCAAGGTTAAAGAAATTACCGAAGGCCATCCGGTATACCGCTTCGATCTGCCGTACGCAAGTGCAAGACATTGCCAATAGTGTCGCTCAACCAGCGTCGATGCGTATACTGACAATCACATAAAATAGCAATCAGTATAAGAAGATAAAGATATAAACGTACACTTAACTACTTTCAAGGACACATTTACTAAGAAATACAATTTTTAAACCAAAACTTAAAAATTTTGAAAAAAAATCTGTGGTACCATATCAGAAAACTACAGAATGAATAAATAAGTGGAGGACTGGGAGAGAACGCTACGGTACAATATCACGGTTAGAGAAGTTAACGAGGATCATACAGTATTGTCCTTCCGTTCTGGCGATCGCAAATGCAAGAGCACTCCAGCCGTGTCACGCCGGAATCGTAGGTGCGCATACAGGCAATTATATAAGATAGTAATTAGTTTACAGTATAAGGTCATGAGTGTGCACTCAACTAATTCCAGAGACACTCTTACTGAGAAATGCAATCATTTAAACAACGAATTGAAAATTATGAATAAAATACGATTTATCGTACCTCTAAATTACATTATGTACAAAGAACTGAACAACTGGGAAGTAGTGTGTACGGTACAATATTATGGTTGAAGGAATTATACTAGATCATCAAGTATTCTGTACCGATCTGCTGTAAGTAACAACAAGACGACTCCAGCCGTGTCGCTCCGCAACCGTAGGCACGTATACAGTCTATCATATATAACAACAAAGAAGTTAATATTATATTGTCGTAAACGTACAAACAAATAATTCCGAAGACACTTATACAAAGAAATTCGATTTTTAATTGTAAAAATTGAAAATTTGGAAAATGATCGAAATCATCATAACAGTAAATAACACCATTTGTAGATAAATAGAAAATTAGAAAGTATGCACATGGTAAAAAATTATGGTTTAGGAAATTAACGACGGGCAAACAGTATGCCTCTCCGATCTGCCGCACGCAACTACAAGACCATTCCAATCGTGTCGATACGAAGCTAAGGTACATATACAGACAAGCATATAAGGTAATAACAAGCTTAACAATGTATTGTCATAAGCGGAAACTCAACCCATTCAGAAGGGAACGATACTGAGAAATACAGCTTTTTAAATTAAAAATTGAAAATTTTGAAAGAATATCGAAAATATAACAGTAAATTTGAGTAAGTGTAAATAAATAGAAAATATGTGGAGAAGCGGTTGCGGGTTAAAATCAAGGTTAAAGAAATTAAGGTATATTATCCAGTTGTACTTCTCCAATCTTCCGTATACAACTAAAACATCAATCCATCCGTGCAGATCCGTAGCGCTGATAGGCATACGGTGACGAGCAGGGTTGCATCACAACGATCTACCATACTTAACTGCATGTTCACTTCCAGTCGTGTGGTTCCATTATCTTAAGCACGTGTTCAGAAAATCATATAGTACAACATCAAATTCAACTTTATATTGCTACAAACGTACGCCCAACTAATTCCAAATGCACTTTTACTAAGAAATAAAATTTCTAAAATATATAATTTGCATGTTGCGAAGAAAATGGAAAGTATCATAACAGTAAATTACATTATTTGTGAATAAATTGAAAACTGAGAAAGTATGCATACGGTACCGTATTATGGTTAAAGAAATAATTGAAGACCATACAGAAGTGTCCCTCCCACCTAGTGAATGCAACTACAAGATCACGACAGTCGTGTCGCTCTGGCAGCGTAGGTACGTGTACAGGCAATCACAAAAACTTACAATAAGTTAACCAAAATAATGTCATAAACGTAATCTCACCTAATACAAAAGTCACTTTTCGTAAGAGATACAATTTTCGTAATAGAAATCTGATAATTTTGATGCGAATGGAGTATATCGTAACAGTAAGTTATAGAATATAGAAATAAGTAGAAAACTGCGAAAGAATACTTACGATACAATATTGACGTTAATGAAATTTACAAAGACCATATACCAGTTTCGCTCCGATCTGGCGAACGCAAATACAAGAACATTCCAGTCTTGTCCGTATACAGACAATCACATAAAACAAAAATAAGTTTAGCATTTTATCGCAATAAGCGTACACTGAACCAATTCCTAAGACACTTCCTCTAGAAAGTACAATTTTTCAGTATAAAAATTGAAAGTTTTGAAAAAAGACAATTATCATAACAGTAAACTACAGAGTATATAAATAAGTGGAAAACTGCGATACAATGCATACGGTAAAATATCACGTTTTGTGGAAATATCGAAGATCATACAGTATTGTCGTTCCGATATACCGAACGCAATTTCAGGACAACGCCAGTTGTGTCGCTCCAGAAGCGTAGGTACGTGTGCTGTCAGTCATGCAAAACAACCATGAATTCATCAAAATATTGTCATAAACGTACACTCAACTAATTCCACAGACACATTTCCTAAGAAATACAATTTTTTAAAACAAAAATAGGAAATTTTGAAAAAAATGAAGATACCATAACAGCAAAATACAGTACGTACACATAAACAGAAAGAGTGCATACGGTACAAAATCAAGGTTATTGATATTAACGAAGACCATGCAGTAGCGTCGCTTCGTTCTACCGAACGTAACTGCGAGGCCACTCCAGTCGTATCGCATAGGAAGCGTTGGTACGTATGCAGACAATCGTATACGACAACTGTACGTTTAGCAATATGATGCCATAAACGTGCACTCAACTAATTCCAAAGACACATTTAATAGTATATAATTTTTTATAGCAAAAAATTAAAATTATGAAAAAAATGAAGAACATCATAACAGGAAACTAAAGTATGGATAAATAGATAGCAAACGGGGGAAATATTCATACTGTACAAAATCAAGGTATTACAAAATAACAGAGATCTCACAGTAATGCGGCTCCCATCTGACGAACGGAACTGCTAGCAAACTCGGGCCGTGTCGCTCCGGGAGCGAAGGTTCGTGTGCCGGCAATTATATAATGCAACAACAAATTCAAAAAAATATTGGCATAGACATACACTCAACTCATTTCAAAGGTACTTTTACTGGGAAATACATCTTTCTAAACAAAATATGAAAATTTTGAAAAGAAGACCATAATATCACAATAGTAAATTGGAGTGTGAATAAATATATTGACGACTGGGAAAAGATGCTTTCTGTACAAGATCAAGGTTCAAGAAATTAACGATGGCCATCCATTAGGGTCGTTCCGATAAACAGAACGCAACTACAAGACTTCGCCAGTTATGTTGCTCAAGCAGGGTAGGTACGTATACAGGCCATCATATACAGTAACAATTAGTTTAAGAAAATGATGCTATATGCGAACACTTAACTAATTGAAAGAACACTTTTACTAAGGAAAATTGAAAGTTTCGAAGAAAATCGATAATATCGTAATAGTAAATTTCAGAATTTATTAATAGATAGGAAACTGTGACAGAATACATGCGGTATAAAATTATCGTCAATGAAATTAACGTGGACCATCCAGTAGTGCCGCTTCGTTCCGCCGTTCGCTACTACAGGACGTCGCCAGTCGTGTTGCTCCTGCAGTGAAGGTACGTATAGGGACAATCATATGAAGTAACAATAAGTTTAACGAATTATCGTCACAAAAGTACTCAATTAATTCCAAAGGCTGTTTCACTATGTGAGACAATTTTCATAAATATAGACTGAAAATTAAAAAAAAAAAATCGTAAATATAGGAAAAGCAAATTACAGAATGTATAAATAAATGGAAAGCTTGGTGAAAATGCATACGGTCCAAAATCAGGTATAATAAGAATATCAAAGGCCACTCAGTAGTGCCGCTCCGACCTAACGAAAGAAAGTAGGAGATCACTACAGTCGTGTCGCTCCCAGAGCGTAGGTACGTGTACCGACAATCATACGAAATACCAATAAACTTAACTAAATAATGTCATGAACGCATACTCACATAATTCCGAAGTCTACTTTACTCAGAAATACAATTTTTTAAATTAGGAATTGAAAATATGGAAAAAATTGAAAATATGAGTACAGTAAGTTACAGCATGTGTTAATAAATAGAAGACTGGGAAAAATGCATACGGCACAATATCAATGCCAAACAAAATAGCGATGGCCATCCTGTAGTTCCACTCTCATCTGCCGCACGCAGCTACAAGACATCGTCAGTCGTGTCGCACCGACTGCGGAGGTACGCATACAGACAATCATATGAAATGACAATAGGTGTAACTTAATATCGTCATAAACGTACGCTCAACTAATTCTAATGACCCTTTCCCCAATTAATGCAATATCTGCATTTAAAAATTGGAAATTTTGAAAGAAATCGAAAATATCGTAAGTGTAAATTATAGTTCAGACACATAAATAGAAAACATTGGATAATGCATACTGTTCAAAATCAAGGTATCAGGAATTAGCGAAGATCCAACAGTAGCGCGGCTTCGATCTACCGAACGCAACTACACGACCACTCCAGTTGCGTCGCTAATGACGCGTAGTTATGTATATAGACAATCATATAAAATACCTAGCAGTTTGTCGAAGTGATGTCACAAACGTAGACTCAACTAATTGCATTGACACTTTTATTAAGAAATAAAATTTCATAGAATGAGAAATGAAAACTTCGTAAGAAATCGAAGATATCATAAAAGCAAATTAAAATATTTGTAAATAAACAGAAAATTGCGAAAGAATGCATACGGTACGATATCGTGGTTAAACAAATTTACGAATCCCGTACAGTCTGCCGCTCCTATATGGCATACGCAACTGCAAAAACAACTCCAGCTGTGTCGCTCCGGACCCATAGGGACGCATTCAGGCAATCACATAAAAGAACAATAATAATAAAACAGTGTCGTATGCGTGTACTCATCTTATTCCGAAGACACGTTTACTAAGTAATACAATTTTTTAAACTAAAAAATAAAAATTTTGAAATGAATCGAAACCATCCAAACAGTGAATTACAGTGTATGTATGTAAATCAAAATCTGGGGAAAGTGCATTCGATACAATATTCATGTTAATGAAATTAACAAAAACCATACTGTGGTGTCGCTCCGATCTCCCGAAAATAACTACAAGACCACTCCAGTCCTGTCGTATCGGTATCGATGGTACATATGGCGGTAATCTTATAATATAACAAGGAATATAACAAGATATTGTTCCAAGCGTATGCTCATCTAATTCTAAAGGTACTTTTCATATACGACACAGTTTCTGAAATTAAAAACTTGAAATTTTGAAGAAAATAGGATATATCATAACAGTAAATTACAGTATGCATAAATAAATGGAATACTGGGAAAAATGCATTAAGGAAATTAACAACGTCAATATAGTACGCTTGCTCCGATCTGCCGAACACAACAACAAGACCACGCCAGACGTGCCTCTCCGGGTGCGTGGGTTCGTATAAAGGCTGTTATATAATATAACAATGTGTTTACGAAGATACAGTCATAAACATACACTCAAATACTTCCAACGGCACTTTTCCAAAAAATTCAATTTTCCAAATTAAAAATTGGAAATTATGAGAAATATCGAGAATGCCATGCAGTAAATCGCAGAATGTATAAATAAATGGAAAGTTGCGAAAGAATGCATACGGTTTAATGTCTATGGTAAAGAATTTAGCGGAGATCATGCAGTAGCGTCGCTGAGATCGACTGAATGCAGCAACAAGCGACTCCAACCACGTACGACCGGATGCGTAGCTACGTATACAAACAATGGTATAAAATAGCAATAATATTAACAAAATGATGCCATAAACGTACGCTCAACTTGTTCCAAAGGCACTTTGACTGAGAAATAACATTTTTTTAAATAAAAATTGAAAATTTTGATGAAAATCGAAAATATCATAACAGTAAGTCAGAATACATGTAAATAAATAGAAAACTGCGAAAAAATGCATACGGCTCAAAACCAAGGTTATAGAAATTATCAAAGACCATTGAGTAGCGCCGCTCCGTTCTATCAAACGCAACTGCGAGACCAATCCAATCGTGTCGCACAGGAAGCGTAAGTACGTATATAGACAATCATATAAAATAAATATAAGTTTAACAAAATATTGTACTAATCGTACACTCAACTAATTCCAAAGGCACTTCTACCACGAGAAACAGTTTCTTACACTAAAAATTGCAAATTTTCTTAAAAATCTAAAATATCATACAGTAAATTACAGCAATTATAAATAAATACAAAGCTGTGGAAGAATTTATACGGTACAATATTGTGATTAATGTAATGAAAGACGAACTTCCAGTTTCGATCTGCAGTACACACCTGCCAGGCCACACCAGTCCTGTCGCTCTGACAGCGTAGGTACGTATACTGACAAACACATAAACTATCAGGGAATTTAACATAATATTGACATAAACGTTCACACAAATATTTCCAACGACACATTTATTAGGAAATACAATTTTTTAATCTAAAAATTGAAAATTATGAAAAAGAATAGAAAACATCATAACAGTAAAGATCATAATGCATAAATGAATGGAAAATTTGGGAGAAAATGCATACTGTGTAAAATCATTTCCGTACGCGCCGACAAGTCCAGTCCAGCCGTGTTCCTATGGCAACGTAAGTACATATAGAGAATATCATATAAAGCATCACTAAGTGCTACAAAATAATGTCCTGAACGTACAGTCGACGAATTATAAAGACACTATTACAAGAAGGTTAAATTTCTGTCACCATAAATTGTAAATTACGGAAAAACTGTAAATATCATAATAGCAAAGTTTAGTGTGTAGAAATAAATAGAAAACTGCGCAAGAATGCATATGGAACAATATTGTGATTAGTGAAATAATCAGGGAGCACATAGCAGTGTCGCCCCGATCTAACGAACGCTACTACATTTGCACTGCAGCTGTGTCGCTCCGGAAGCGTATCCTTCTCCTATCCTGTGATTTCCAGGGTCAGACCGTGTGTTCCGGGAGAAAAAAATCTGATGAAGAGTATTAGCAATAGACAACCTTAATTTGCGGTATGAATATGAAAGTAGAGCGGCAAACCGTAGGAGAAATTTACCAATTGGTATGACGACAAACAACTTCACGGACACCTCACTTTCCGCGATTCAAACCCGGAGTATCGAGGGTATGACTGCGTGCTTATAGAAGAATATTTGTATTGATTTTCGAGATGGATACCTTAACCTCGTGGATGAATATGGAGATCGCGAGTCAAACCGATCGAGAACGATATCACCACCTGAACAGTATTGGCAAAAGACGCCTTAGTTCACGGTTTGAATATGGAATCAGCCAGTCAATCCGTTGCAGAGCGTTAAATATTGCTATAGAGTCAAACATCTTACAGATAGCCCAACCGTCCGAGACGGTACCATGCCGAACCGAGAGTATAACGTCGTGTTCAGAGGATGAAATTAGAGAACATTTTTGAGGCGGGGACCATAATTTCACTATGAATATACAGATCGATCGTCAAACTGTTCGAGAAAGTTACCACATTCTTTGGGATTTTAACGGCTAAGTCTATAGCTTCATACATCCAGTGATTCCGACAGTCAAAGTAGTTATTTCGTGAATAAATGCACTGTACAGTATTCGCAGTAGATACCTTAATTCGCGGATTGTATATTAATACAGTACGTCACACCGTTGTATGACGTTACATATTGGTATACTGCCAAACATTTTACCGAAGGCCTTACCTTCGGAGAACATATCCCGTTGTACCGAGAGTATTAGTTCGAGAGAGTATCCTCGTGTTCAGAAATACAGATTAGTACACATTGTAGTGCGGGGCACCGTACTTTCATGTATGAATAAGATGATCGAGGGGCAAACCTTTCTTGAGGGCCGCGCAAGCATGTCTATAGCTTCACCTATCCTATGATAGCGAGAGTGTACCTGGTATGCCGTGATTAAATACACTGAACAGAATTGGCAATAGACAACTTAATTCACTGCATGAATATTCAGGACGATATCCAAACCGGCGGACAACATTACCAAATGGTATAAAGTCATTCTTTATGACCAATACCTTGCCGTCCGAGCAACAAACCCGTTGCAGTGTGTGTCTTGTTTACTGTCCGCGCACAAACAAATCAGTAGACATTTTGGAATAGGGACACATTATTTTCATGCCTGAGTAACAAAATCGAGAGACAAACCGTTGGAGAACATTACCACCTTTCTTTAAAGTGGCACAGCTATGCCAATAGCTTCACTTATCCTGTTATACCAAAAGTAAAAGCAGGTATTCCGGGATACAATACGCAGTACAGTGTTGGCAATAGGCATCGACGTTCACGATATAAATATTAACGCACATAGTCTGACCGTTATAGAATGTCACTTATTGGTATAGTGACAAACATTTTACCGAAGGCCTCACCATCCGAGACCCAAAAACGCTGTATCGAGAAGATAAAATTTTGTACAGAGAAACACATTAGTATACGTTTTAATGATGGGCACCATAATTTCAGGTATTATTTATAAGATCGGGTATCAAGCCGTTCGGGAACGCTACCGCCTTCTTTGAGAGACGAACGGCTAAGTCCATAGCTTGTCGTATTCCAATATTCGAAGAGGCTGTCCATGTATTCCCGGAGTAAATGTTACTAATTTGCTATCTTGAACAATAGGCATAATTTAATAAAGCAAGACACTTGCTTCAGCAGGTGCGCTTCTCGGAAGATATGGCCATCGGTAAGAAGTTTGACTCTAAACGAAAATATGAAGCTCAAAAGCCGTCTTACGCTCTACCCTCATATTCGTAACGTGAAATAAGCTGTCTATTGCAAATATTGTCCAGCGGATGTGCTCCGGGAATACCTGGTTTGGCTTTCGGAATCACAGGATAAGTGAAGCTATTGTCTTGGCTGTTCGACTCTTACAGAAGGTAGAGACGTTCTCGAGAGGTTTGGCACTCGTTCTACTAAGTCATATTTGAAATTAAGTTACACGTCACTAAAAGTTAGACAATTTTGCTTCTCTGACCACGAAGTTATACTCTCGACGCAGCGGGATACGTTCTCGAAAGATAATGCCTTCGGTAAAAAGTTTGCCACTATATCAACAGGTTAGGATCTACGACGGCATGAAACTTTACTTTAACGTTTATACCGTAAATTGGGTGTGTATTGCAAATATTGTTCAGCGGACTTTCTGCCGGAATACATAGTTTGACTCTCGGAATCACTGGCGAGGTGGAGCTATTCACTTAGCGACAGTCAAAAGTGGTCGACACGTTCCGAAAGATTTGACTCTCAATCTCGAAATTCATACATAAGGTGTCCGTCTGCTAAAATGTCCTCTCGTTTGCATCCGTGAACACTAGGCAAGGAAATTCGCACAGCGGATTAGGTTCTCGGAAGATAATGTATTCGGCTAAAAGAATGACATTATAGCAATTGGAAATGTTCTCTGACGATCTATCTCCCTACTTTAATACCCGTGGTTATTATGGTCTCTATTGCCAATACTATTCAGGGGATTTACGCCAGGAATACCTTGTCTGGCTCTAGAAGTCACATGATAGGTGAAGCTATTGGCTTAGCTGTGCTACTTTTAAAAAAGG
The DNA here is from genome assembly GCF_051020765.1 of Lasioglossum baleicum. Lineage (NCBI taxonomy): Eukaryota > Metazoa > Arthropoda > Insecta > Hymenoptera > Halictidae > Lasioglossum > Lasioglossum baleicum. Next base: position 247,583 of record NW_027469168.1, read on the forward strand.
TGGTAATTTTCACAAGCGATTTGACAGTCCATCCTCCTACTCATACATGAAAATAAGATGTCCTCTTGCTAAAATGCCTACTAATTGCATGCTGCAAAAACTAGGAAAGACAATCGCGGGTTTTCAGAAGGAAAGGTGTTGGGTAAGATTAATGAATTTATACTAATAGGGAATGCTCTCTTACGGTTTGACTCTCTACTTTAATTTCGTACCGTGAATTAACGTGTGTATTGCCAATACTGTTCAGCGCATTCACTCCTGGAATACCTGGATTGTCTCGCGGAATAATAGGTGCTGGTTATTTAGCTTGTGTCTCTCAAAGGACGGGGTAACGTTCTGGAAGGGTTTGACCATCGATTTTGTAATGCATACGTGAAACTATGGTGCCAATTACTAGAATGTATACCAATATGCTTCTCTGAACATGAAGTTGTACTCTCGGTACAGCGGGATACGTTCTCGGAAGGTTACATATTCTGTGAAAAGAATGACATTTTAACAATTGGAAATGTTGTCCAACGGTTTGACTCATTACTTTAATACTCATGCCGCCAATTTAGGTGTCACTTGCCAATGCTGTACAGCGGATGTACTCCTAGTATTCCTGGTTTGATGGACTCCTGCGATACCAGGCATTGCTCTCGGACTTGCAGGATAGGTGAAGCTATGGGTATACATGTGCGACTCACTAAGAAGTTGGCAAAATTCTGGATGGGTTAGCATCGAGATCCTCTCACTCATACATGAAATATATGGTCCCGGCAATAATATGAATTCGAACTTGTTTCTATGAACACGAAGTAACACACACACTGCTGCCAGTTATATTCTCGGAAAGGTAAGGTCATCTGTAAAAGGAACTACTTTATACCTACCTGTAATGTTCACCAGCGGTTTGACTCTCTACTTTAATATTCTTGTTGTGAATTAATGTTTCTATTACCAATACCGCTCAGCTGATTAACTACAGGAATAGCTGGTTTGAATCTCGAAATGCGAGGATAGGTGAGGCTGTTGACTTAGCTGTGCGAATCTAACAGAAAGTTGTAACGATCTGGAACAGCATGAATATCGATTTTCTTATTCATACACGAAAAGAAGGTGCCCGTCACGAAGCAGAATAATGGGTTGTTTGCTTTATCACGAATTCAGACTATAGATACAGCAGGTTAGGGTATAGGAAGGTAAGGTCTTCGTTAAAACGTTTGACTCTATGCCAATTCGTTATTTTCGACAAAGGTTTCACTCTGTACTTTAACATTTATACCTGGAGGTGGGGCGCATAAAGCCAATATTGTACAGCGGATTTAGTCTCTGAATACCTGGTTCGACTCTCTCAATCGGAGGATGCCTGAAAATATTGACTTACCCGATCGTCCCATTCAGTAGGTGGCAGCGATCACGAGCGGTTCGACCCTCGATCATTCAATTCATGCATGAAATTAAGGTGCTCGCCACTAAAGTGTATGCTTGTTCGTACGTCTGAATACGGATATATGCTCTCGATACAGTGGTAAATTTTTGGGAGGGTATAGCCTTCGGGAAATCGTTTTACTTAATAGCAAATTGTAACGTTCTGAAACAGTTTGACGCTCTACTCTAATATACAAACTGTGAATTAAGGTATCGATTGCCAATACTAGTCAGCGGACTTACTCCCAGATTACCAGAGTTGACTCTCGGAATCACAGGATATATGGAGTTTTTTACTTACCCGTTCGACTCTCAAAGACGGTGCTAAAGTTCACAAAAGGTTTCACCACTGATTTTGTAAGTCATGCATGAACATAAGGTGCCCGTCACTGAAATGATTACTAATTTCTTTCTCTGAATACGAGGTTATACTTTCGATGCAGCGGGTTAATTTTTGGAGGGTCAGGGCTTCGGCAATGTGTTTCATTTTATTCCAATTGGCAATGCTCTAAAACGATTCGTCGCTGCACTTTGATATTCAGACCGTGAATTATGGAGTCTATTGCCAATACTGTGCAGCGGATAGATACCCGGAAATCCTGGCCTGACCCTCGGAACCGCATGATAGTTGTACCTACTGACTAAGCCACTCGTCTCTAAAAGAGGGTGATAACGTTCAGAAAGGATTGACACTCGATTTTCCAATTCATACATTCATACAGGAAATTAAGGTCCCCGTCATTAAAATGTACACTAATTTGTTTCTCCGAGCACGTAGTTATACTCTCTACACATCTGGTTAAGTTCGCGGAAAGTAAGGTGTCCTGTTAGAAGTTTAGCTTCATACCTATTGGTAAAGTTCCCCTACGATTTTTATCTCCACTTTAATATTCATAGCGCGAATTAAGGTGTATATTGCCAATACTGTTCAGCGGATTTTCTCCCGGACTGCATGGTTTGTCTCTCGAAATCACAGGAAAGGTGACGCTATTGCCTTATCCATGCGACTGTCAAAAGGTGTAGTATCGTTCTCGAAAGATTTGACCCTCCATCTTCTAATTGATACATGCAATTAAAGTGTCCGCCTGCTACAGTGTCTACTAATTTGTTCCCTTGAACACTAAGCACGTCACTTGCTGCAGAGCGATAGATTCTCGGAGGGTAAGGTAACCGATAAAGGCTTTGACTCTATAACAGTAGGTAACGTTCTACGATGGTTCGAATCTCATTGTTACTATTTATACCGTAAATTAAGATGTCGGTAGCCAATACTGTACTGCGGATTTACACCCGTAATACCTGATCTGAATCTCGGAATAACAGAGTAGGTGAAGCTATTGACTTAGCAGTACGTCTCTAAAGAATTATGCTAACGTTCTCGAACGTTTGACTCACAATTTTGCTATTCATACGTGAAACTGACGTCCCAACGCCAAAATGCATACTCACTTGCTTCGCTGAAGACCAAGTTATACTCTCGATGCGGCGGCTTAGCTTAGCGGAAAGGGAGGCATTCGGTTAAATGTTTGACACTATGCCAGGAGGTAACGTTCTTTAACGGATAGACGATCTGTTTCAGCAGTAATGTGAACTAATGTGTTCATTGCCAATACTATTCAGCGAATTTATTACCGGAATACTTTGTTCGACTCTCGGAATCGCAGGATAGGAAAAGATATTGACGTAGCCGTTTGTCTCTCACAGAATGTCGCCATGTTCTCGCGCGGGTTGACCCTCGATCTTCTGACTCGTACATGAAGATGAGGTGGCCGTCACTGAATTGTATACTAATGTGTTGCCCTAAACACGCAGCTATAGTTACGATGCGGCGGGTTAGCTTCTCGGACGTTAAAGCCATCGGTAAAGTGTTTGACATTATAGCAATAGGCAATGCAATCAAATGGTTTGATGCATTACCTCTCCGAACCACTGGATATGTGAAGCTGTTAACTAAGGCGTAAGCCTCTCAGAGAAGGCGCCTACGCTCTCGAACGGGTTGACTCTCAATCTTCTAATTCATGAACGAATTTAAGGTGCCGTTACTAAATTGTGTACCAGAATTATCGTCTGAACACGATGTTACAATCTCGATGAAGAGGATGAGGATCGCGGATGGTACGGCCTTCGGTAAATCGTTTGAATTTACAACAGTTGATTACGTTCACTAACGGATTGAGGCGCAATTCTAATATTTGGACCGTGAATTATGGTGTGTATTGCCAAAACTGTTCAGCGGATTTACTCTCGGAATAACTGGTTTGACTCTCCGCATCTCAGGATGCGTGGGACTATTGGCTTAGCGAATCGTCTCTGACAGAATGTGGCAAAGTCTTCGGACGGTTCGTCCATCTGTCTTCAAACTCATAAATCAAAATAAGGTGCCCGACATAAAATGTACCCTAACTTGATTCTCGGAACACACAGCTATACTCCCGGTATAGCGGGTTATCTCCACGTCATGTTAGATCTTCTGTAAATAGGTTGACTCTAGGCCAGTAGGTAACGTTCTGCAACGGTTTGGATGGCTGCTTTTATATTAAAACCGCGAATGAAGGAGTCCATTGCCAAGTCTATTCAGCGGACTTACTGCAGAGATGCCTGGCTCGACTCTCGGAATCACAGGATAGGTGAAGCTATTGACATAGCCGTTCGAATCTCATAGCAGGAACTAACGGTCTAGAAATGTTTGACCCCCGATCTTCAACTCAAACATGAAGTTGATGTTCATGTCGCTAAAACTTATACTAATTCGTTCCACTGAACTCGACGTTATACTCTCGATACAGCGGGTTAGGCTTTCGGTGGATCAGGCCATTAGTAAGACGTCTGACTATATGCTAATCGGTAAGGTTCTCACAACTTCTGACCCTCTACTTTAAATTCAAACAGTGAATTAAGTTGTACATTGCCAGTACTGTATATTGCATTTAATCCCGTAGTACCTGATTCGGCTCTCGAACTCATATGATATACTAAGCTATTGGCTTAGCCTTTCTGTATACAAAGGAGGTGGTAACGTTCCTGAACTGTTTGACGTTCAAACTTCCAAGTCATATGCGATGTTATGGTGCCTATCACTAAAATGTATACTAATGTATTTCTGCAACCACGAAGTCATACACTCGATACTGCTGGTTATATTCTCGCAATATAAGACCTTTGGTAAACGGTTTGACTCTATTCGAATAGGTAACGTTCTATAACAGTTTGACGGTCTGCATTAATATTCAAACCGTGAACTAAGGTGTTTATTGTGAAATCTGTTCAGCACATTTAGTATCCGAATACCTGGTTTAACTTTAGGAATCACAGGACAGCAGATGCCATTTTGTTAGCCGTTGGTCTCTCAGCGAACGTGCTGAATGTCTGGAACGGTATTACCCTCCATCTTCTGATTCATGCACGAAATTATGGTAGCCGTCTCTAAAATGCATGCTAAATTCCTTCTGTGATCGCGAAGTTATGCTTCCGATACAGAGGTTTAACTTCGGGGAAGGTAAGGCCTTAGGTAGAACGTTTGGCATTAAAGCGATTGGTTACGTTCTCGAACGGTGTGACGCTCTATTTTAATATTCAAACCGTGAGTTACGGCGTCAATTGCCAATTCTCTGCAGCGAACTTACTGTCGGCTTCTCTAGGTTGCCTCTCGGAAACATGGGAGAGGTGAAGCTATTGACTTAGACATACGTCCTTCACAGAAGGTGGTAACTTCCTCGATCGGTTTGACACCAGATCTTCTGTCTCATATATGAAGTGAAGGTGCCCCTCCATGACATGAACACGAATTGCATTTTCTGAAAACGAAGTTATACTCTCGATACAGCGGGATAATTTTCCGGAGGGAAAGGTCTTCAGTATTATGTTTGACTTTATACAAATTGGTAGCGTTCACAAACGGATTGACGCTCTACTTTAATATTCATGCCGTGAGTTAAGGTCTCTATTGGCAATAATTATCAGCGAATTTTCTCCCGGAATATCCAGTTTGAATCTCGTAATCATATGATGGGTGAAACTACTGACTTAGCCGATCAACAATCAAAAAAGTTGGCAATGTTCTCGAACGAAATGCCCCTAGATATTCTAATTCTTGCATGAAGTTATGGTGCCTATCACTAAAATGGATACTAATGTATCCATTCCTTCTCTAACCGCGAAGTCATTCACTCGATACTGCAGGTTATGTTCTCGCAACGTAAGACTTTCGGTAAAAGGTTTGACTCTATACGAATAGGTTACAGTCTATAAAGGTTTGATGATCTGCCTTAATATTCAAAACGTGAATTAAGGTGTTTATTGCCAATGGTGCTCAGCGGACATACTCCTGGATCATCTGATTTGACTCTCATAACCACAGGTTAGGTGAAGCAATATACTTAGCCGTCTGAATCTCAAAGAGGGCGGTAATGTTCGGTGAAGTTTTGACCCTCGATGTGCAAATTCGTACAAGTAGTTAAGGTGCCCGTTACTGAAATGAAGACTAACATCTTTCCCAGATCCCAACGTTACACTCTCGATGAAGAAGGTGAGGTTCGCGGAAGGTAAAGCCTTTGGTAAGGGATTGAATTTATACCAGTTGGTAACGTTCTAAAATGGTTTGACGCTATACTTTAATATTCAAACCGTCAAATAAGATGTGTATTACTAATCCTGTTCAACGTACTTACTCCAGGTATACCTGGCTTGACTCCCCGAATGACAAGATAGGTGAAAATATGTACATAGCAGTTCGTCTCTCACAGATGGTGGTAATGTCCTCCGAGGGTTTGTCTGTGTATCCCGTAATTCATACATGGAATTATGTGCCGTCACTAAAATGTATACACGTTTCCTTGCCTGAACGTGAAGTTATGCTCTCGACACAGAGGGTAAAGTTCACGGGAGGTATGCCCGTCGGTAAAATGTTTGACTCCATACCAATTGGTAAACTTCTACAACGGTTTGATGCACCACTTTAATAATCGGGCAATGAAATAACGTGCCTATTGCCAATCCTGACCAACGGATGTACTCCTGGATTACCTCGCTTTCGCCTTGGAATCACAGGAAAGGCGAAGCTGTTAATTTAGCCGTTCAAATATCAAAGTGGATGGTTACGTTCTGGAACTGGTTGACCATCGGTCATCGAAACCATACATGAAATTATGGTGCCGCCCTAAGATATATATTAATATATGTCCCTAAACACTATGATATACTCTCAATACAGCGGGATAGCTTCTCTGAAGGTAAAACGAATGACTTCATCCCAATTGATAATGTTCTCAGAAGGTTTGAATCTCTACTTTAATATTCATACCGTGAATTAATGTGTCCATTGCCAATGTTGTTCACCGGATTTAATTCCTGTGTATCTGGCTTGTGGCTCGGAATCAAAGGATAGGGGAAGCCATTGACTTAGCCGCTGGAATGACAATGAACGTGATATCGTACTCGAACTGTTTGACCCACGTCTGTCTAATCCAAACATGAAATTGTGCTGCTCGTCACGCAAATGTATATAAATTGCTTTGCCTTATCACGAAGTTATTCTCTCGATTCAGCGGGATTCTTTCTCGGAAGGTAACGTATTCTTCAAAAGGAATGACATTATAACAAATGGGAATGTTTTCCTACGATTTGGCTCCCTGCTTTAAAGCTTATGCCTAGACCATATGTGTCTATTGCCAGTACTGTTCAGCGGATTTACTCCCGGCACACCTGGCTTGACTCTTGGAACCACGGGATAGGTAAAGCTATTGACTCAACCGTTCGACTCTAAAAGGAGGTGGTAACGTTCTCGAACGGATTGTCTTTCGATTTTGATGTTTATTCATAAGAATGTGGTGTCTGTCTGCTGGTGTGTCGACAAATTTGATTCCGTGAGTAATAACACAACACAGCAGATTAGGTTCTCGGAAGGTAATGTTTTCGGTAAAAAGAATGATATTAGTACGAATTGGTCATGCTCGCCGACGGTTTATCTAACTACTTTAGTATTCATTTCATGAATTAATGTTTCTATTGCAAATACTGTTCAGCAGATTCAATCCTGGAATACCAGGCTTGACTCACGTAATCACAGAACAGGAAAAGCTATTGACTTTGCCGTTCGGCCAACAGAGAAGGTGGTACCGCTCTCAAACGGTTTAACCCTCGATCTTCTAATTCACAAGTTATATCCAGGTGTCCGTCACTAAAATGTATACTAATCTGTTTCTCTGAACACGAAGTTATACTCTCGAAATGGCGGGTTCGCTTTGGCGAAGGTACGGTCATCGGTAATGTGCTTGACTTTATACCAATTGGAAAAGCTCTAATTCGGTTTGACGCTCTACTTTGATATTCAAATCGTGAATTAAGGCGTTTATTGCCAATACTGTTCAGCAGATTCACTCCAGAAATGCCTGCTTGTGCTCTTGGAATCACTGGATTAATGTAGTGATTATCATATGTGTTTGTCTCTCAAGGAGGGTGGTAACGTTCTGGAATAGTTTGCGGCACGCTATTCTGAATCATAGATAAAATTATGTTGCCGTCACTAAAATTTATAGTATTTTGCTTCTGTGGCCACGAAGTTATACTGTCAGTACAGCGGGATAGCTTCTCGGAAGGTAAGGTCTTCTGAGAAATGTTAGACTCTATACCAATAAGTAACGTAGCACATCTGTCTAGCACTGTACTTTAATATGTACACCGGGAAGTGGGTATTTTAGTGCCAATTATGTTCAGCGGATTTACACTCAGAATCCCTGATTTGACTCTCGGAACCACAGGATAGGTGATGCCATTGACATAACCGTTCGACTCTCAAAGAGCGTGGTCACGTTCCCGATCGGTTTGACACTCGTCCTTCTAATTCATACATGAAGTTATGGTGTCCGTCCCTGAAATGCCTACATATATGGTTCCATGAACACTAAGCAATGCACCCCCTACAGAGGGCTGTTCCTCTCGGAAGGTAAGACCTTCGGTAAAAAGTTTGATTCTATGCGAACAGGTAAAAATCTAGAACGGTTTGACGCTCTACTTTAATATTCAAACCGTGAACTAATGTGTCTAGTGTCAATACTGTTCATCGGATTTACTCCAGGAATACGTGGGTTGACTTTCGGAATCACTGGATATGTGAAGCTATTGACGTAGCAGATCGTCTCTCACAGAAGGTGGTAACGTTCTCGAAGGCTTTGACTCTCGATGTTGATATTTAAACACAAATATGTGGTGTTTTTCATTTGAAAGGTCTACTAATTTGATCCCGTGCAAATTCAGCAGTGCTCGCGCTATAGCGGGCTAGGTACTTGGTAGGTATGGTATTCGGTAAGAGGAATTACTTTATGGTCATAGGTAATTTGCTCCGTCGCTATGACGCTCTACATTAATATTCATACTGTCAGCTAAGCGGGCCGATGCCAGCAACCATCAGAGGATTACTCCCGGATTACCTGATTTGTCTCTCGGAATCACGGGATACGTGAATTTTTACTTAACTGTCAGTATCTCACAGAAGGTGTTAATGATATCGATTGGTTTGACTATCGATCTTCCATTTCATTCATGAAATTAATTGTGCCCGACAATACCATCTACACAGATTTATTCCTCTAAACACCTTGTTTTACTCTCGACACAGCGGGTTAGGTTCTCGAATGGTAAGGCCTTCGGTAAAAAGTTTGTCGTGATACAAATCGGTAACGTTGTAGATCGGTTTCTCTCTGTAGCTTAATATTTATACCGTGGAACAGGGTGTCTATTGCCAATATTCAACAGCCGAATTACTACAGGAATACGTTGCTTGATACTCGGAATCATAAAATATGTGAAGCTATTGACTTTGCCGTTCAATCCTCAAAGAAGGGGATAATGTTCGCAAAGGGTTTGACGCTCGATCGTCTAAATCATACTTGAAATTAAGGTGCTCGTCATTAAGATGTATACCAATTAGATCATCTGAACTCGATGATATACTCTCGGTACAGCGCGTATGGCTTTCGGAGGATAAGTTCTTCTGTGAAGCGCTCGACACTGTACGAATTGGAATCGTTCTCCAACTGTTTGACGCTCGAACTTCTCATTCGGGCATGATATTATGTTGCGCCCCACTATAGTGTATAGTTATTTCTATCTCTGAACACGAAGTTATACTCGCGATACTTTGGGATAGTATCTGGTATGGTAAGGTCTTCAGTAAAATATATGACGTTGTAGGAACTGGTATCGTTCTGAAACGATTAGGCTCCCTACACTTAATATTCATACTTTGATATAATGCTTCTATTGCCAATACTGTTCAGCGGATTTACACCTGGAATACATGGTTTGTTTCTCAGAATCACAGGAATGGTCAAGCTATTTCGTTATACTTGTGACTGTCAAAAGATGCGGGAGCAATTCTCGGATTATTTGATTCGCCATCTTCCTATTGATACATGCAATTAGCTTGTCGGCCTGCTAAAGTGTCTACTAATTTGTTTCCTTGAACACTAAGCAAGACTCTTGCTGCAGCGAGATATGTTCTCGGAGAGCAGGGTATCCGGTAAAATGTTCGACCCTATACCAGTAAGTTACGTACTACGATGGTTCGCATCTCTATATTACTATTTATACAGCAAATTAAGGTGTCTATTACCAATAATTTATTGCGGATAGACTCTCGGAACTCCTGGTTCAACTCTCGGAATCTCAGGATAGGTGAAGCTATTGACGTAGCCGTTCGTCTCTCACAGAAGGAGGCAACGTTCACGAGGGGTTTGACCCTCGGTCTTCCAACTCATACATGAAGTTAAGGTGCCCACCACTGAAATGGGTACTAATTTCGTTCTCAGAATAGCAAGTTACACTCTTCATGAAGCTGGTGAGGTACGCGGATGGTTAGGTCTCCAGTAAAGCGCTTGACATTTTAGCCATTAGTAACGCTCTCAAATGGTGTGACGCTATATTTCAGTATCCAAACGTGGAATGAAGGTGTCTACTGTCAATACAGATTAGCGGACATATTCCAGGGATGCCTGCTATGACTGTCGTAGACACCGGATATGTGAAGCCATTGACTTAGCCGGTCGAATCTCATAGACGGTAGTAACGGTCTGGTAGGTTTTGACACTCAATCTTCTATTTAATGCATGAATTTAAGGTTCCATCACTAAATTGTATACTAATGTGTTCCGCTAAACACGTAGCTGTACTCTCGATACGGCGGGATAGCTTCTCTGATGTAAGGCATTCGGTAAAACGATGGACCCTATATCAATTGGTAACGTTCTCAATCGGTTTGGCGCACTACTGCTATAGTCAAACCGCCAATTAAAGTGTCCATTGCCAAAATTTTTCAGCGGACTTCCACTTGGAATACCCGGTTTGACTCTCAGAAGCACAGGATAGGTGAAACTATTGACTTAGCCGGTCGTCTCTAACCGAACATGGTGGTATTATCGACGGGATTGATAATCGATCTTCTAATTCATGCCAGAAATGAATGTGCAGATGCACAAAACTCTATGCTAGTTCGTACCTCTGAACACCTTGATATGCTCCCGATTCAGCGAGATAATTTTTCGAAGGGTATGGCATTCTGTAACCAGATTGACCCTACACCTGCAGGTAATGCTCTACAACGGCTTGACCACTTGCTTTAATATTCAAACCGCGAATTATGGTGTCAGATGCCAATTTAGTTGAGCGAGTTTACTTGCGGCATACCTGGTTTGCTTCTCCGAATCACAGGATATGTAAAGCTGTTGACTTAGCCGCTCGAATCCATATGGGGATGCTCACGATCCTGAACGGTTTGACACCTGATCTTTTAATTCATACGTGAAATTAAGGTGCCTGCCACTAAAATATATACTAATGTGTATCTCTTATCGCCACGTTATACTCTCGATGCAGCAGGTTATGTTCTTGAAGGGTAAGGTCTACGGTAAAACTTTTGTCGTTATACGAATAGTTAATGTGCTACCACGGCTTGTCTGTATATCTTATTATTTACGCCGTGAAATAGGGTGTCTATTGCCCATGCTGTGCAGCGCATTGACTACCGAAAAATCTGGTTTGACTTTCGGAATCAGAGAATATGTGAAGCGGTTGACATAACCTTTCGTGTCTCGCTGATGGTGTTAACGATCTCGAAAGTTTGACATTCGATTTTCTAATTCATACATGAAGTTAAGGTGCCCGTCACTGACAAGAAGTCTAGTTTCCTTCTCTGAGCATGAAGTTATACTCTCGAAACAGCGGATTTGTTGGTAAGGCCGTCTGTAAAGTGCGTCTTTATACCAATTGGAAACGTTCTTGAACAGATTGAGACTCTACTTTGATATTCATACGTGAATTATGGTTTCAATTGCCAATACTCTTCAGCGGAAATACTCCCGGATTACCTGATTTGACTCTCGGAATCACGGGGAAAATGAAGCTATTGACTTAAAGGTTTGTCTATCAAAGAGGGTGGTAATGTTCTCGAACGGCTTGACCATCCATATTCTAATTCGTACATGATCATACGGTACCGTCACTATAATGTCTACTAATTTGGTCCTCTGATCACGAAGGTATAATCTCGATACTGCGGGTAATCTTCTCGGAAAGTAAGGCCTTCGGTAAAAAGTTTGAGCAGTAGGTAGCTTTTTGCAATCTTTTGTCTCAGAGCTTTAATATTGATACGGTGAATTAAGGTGTCTATTGCCAATACTGTACTGCGGATTTACTTCCGTAATACTTGGTTTCACTTTTGGAATCACAGGATATATCCAGCTTTCTACTTAGCCGTGCGGCTGCCAAAAAAGGTCGTAACATTGTTCAACCGTTTGACACTGGATTTTGTTATTCATACACGAAAAAAGCTGTGCGTCTGCTAAAAGTCTACTAATCTCTTTCCGTGAGCACTCAGCATGATACTCAATACTGCAGGTTTGGTTCTGGCAAGGTAAGGTGTATGGGGAAACGGTATGATTTTATACCAACTGGTTATTGTCCTCAACGAATTGAACCTCTAGTTTAAATTCAAACCGCATAACAGGGTGTGTAATGCCAATGCCGTTCACCGGATTTACGCCTGAAATACTAGGCATGATCCTTGGAATCTCGAGTACAGGGGAAGTTATTGATGCAGCCGTTAGACACTCGAAGCTGGTGGTAACGTTGCCGAACGGTTTAACTCTCGATCTTCTAATCCATAGACGAAATTAACGAGTCCGTCGTTAAAATGTTTACGCATTTGTTTCTCTGAACAGGAAGTTATACCCACAATACAGCAGGTTCTATTCTCGGAAGATAAGGTATCTGTTAAAGGGTATGACGTTATAAAAATTGGTAGCGTCCACAAACGGTTTGAAGCTTAAAATTTATATTCAATCCGTGAACTAAGGTGTCTATTACCAATATCGATCAGACGAATTACTCGCGGAATACCTAGTTTGACTCTCCGGACCACAGGATATGTGCAGCTATTGACTTAGCAATTCGCCTCTAACAGAAGGTAGTAACGTTCGCGAACGGTGTAACCCTCGATCTTCTAATTCATGCATGAAATTACGGTGCGCGTCACTAAAGTATATACTACTTCGTGCCTCTGAACACGCTGAAATACTCTAGATACAGCGGGTCAGTTTTTCGGATGGTAAGGCATTCTCTACGACACTTAACCCTACTCCAATAGTTAATGCTCTACAACGGAATGACGGCCAGCCTTAATATTCAAACCGTGAATTGGGGTGCCTATTGCTAATACTATACAGCGATTTACTCCCTGAATACCTGGTTTGATTCTCCAAATCGCAGGATACGTGAAACTATTGACTTAGCCGTTCGACTCTCAAAGAAAGTTGTAACGTACCCGAACGGATTGACCCTAGATCATCTAAATCGTACGTGAAGCGAAGGTGGCCGTCTCTAATGGGTGTAACAGTTTGCTTCCCTGAGCACGAAGTTATACTCTCGGTACGGTGGGTTAGCTGCTCCAAAGGAAAGGCTTTCGTTGAAGAGTTTGAATCTATACAAACAGGTAAATTTCTGCAACGGTTTGATGCTCTACTTTAATATTCGAACAGTGAATTAAGGTGTCCATTGCCAATCCTGCCCAGCGGATGTTCTCCCGGATTACCTTGTTTACCACTTGGAATCACAGGATAGGTGAAGCTATTGGCTGAGCCTTTTGAATCTCAAAGTGGGTGGTAACGTTTTAGAAATGTTTGACATACGATCATCTAATTCATGCAGGAAATTAAGGAGCCGCCACTAAAATGAATAGCAATGCATTCTTCTAAACACGAAGATATACAGCAGATACGGCGTGTTAGCTTCCAGGAAGGTAAGGCTTTCGGTAAAAGGTTTGCCTCTGTACCAATAAGTGGCGGTCTACAATGGGCTGACGATCTGCTTTCATATTCAAACCGTGAATTAATGTGTCTAATGCCAACACGGTTCTGCTTGTTTACGTCCGCAATACCTAGTTTTACTCCTGGAATCTCGGGATAGGGTGAAGTAATTCACTTGGACGTTCGATTCTCAAAGAGGGTGATAACGTTCTCGATCGGCTTGACACTAGATCTTCTTATTCAAACATGAAATTAAGGTGCGCGTCACTAAGATGCTCGCTGGTTTGTTCCCGTGAACACGATATTATATCCCCGATACACCGGGTTTGACTTTCGGAGCGTAAGGTCTTCAGCAAAATGTTTTACTTTAGACATAACTATTAACGCTTCCAAATTGTTGGACGCCATAATTTAATATTCGAACCGTGAACAAAGGTGTCTGATGTCAGTACTGAGCAGCGAATTTACTCCCGGAGAGCTAGATCTGAATCTAGGAATCTTATAATAGGTGATGCTATTGATATAGCCGTTGGATCCCGAGGAAGGGGATAATGTTCACAAAGTGTTTGTCCCTCCATCTTCAAATTCATACATGACATGAAGATGCCAGTCCCTAACCTGAATACAAATTTGCGTCTCTGAACACGACGTTGTACTCTCCATATACCGGATTATGCTTTCGTCCGGTACGGTCCTCAATAGAATGTTTGACTTTATACCAACTGAAAACGGCCTCAAATTGTTTTTCGCTCTACTTTGATATTCTAACCGTGAATTGCGGCGTCTATTGCCAATGCAGTTCAGCGGATTTACTCCTGTATTACCGGATATGACTCTCGGAATCACAGTATAGTTGAAGCTATTGACATAGCTGTTCGTCCCTCACAAAATGTGGTAACTTTCTCGATTTTCTCTTTGACACTCGATGTTCTCATTCATAATGAAAATAAGGTACCCGTCACTAAAATGTTTAATAATTTGATGCCCTGAAAACGAAATTATACTCTCAATACGGCGGGTTAGCTTCTCCGAAGTTTTGACTATCGGTGTAATGTTTATCCTAAACCAATAGGTAAAGTTCTATAATGGTTTGAGGGTCTGCCTTTATATTCAAATCGTGATCAACGTGTCTATTATCTACACTGTTCAGCGGACTTGCTCCCGGAATACCTGGTTTGACTCTCGTAATCACAGGATGGGTGAAGCTATTGCCTTAGATGTGCGACTTATATTGGATAATTCGCCGTCGGATTGACTCTCTACCATAATATTCATACCGTGAATTAAGATGTCTGTGGCGAATGCTATTCAGCGGGTCCACTGACGGAATGACTGGTTTGTCTCTCGGAATGACAGGATAGGTGAAGCTATTGACTAAGCCGTTCGACACTCAAAGAAGGCGGTGACGTTCTCAAACGGTTTGACACCAGATCTTCTGCGTCATAGATGAAATTAATGTGCCGTTCACTAAAATGTATACTAATCAGCTTCTCTAAACACAAAGATAAACTCTAGATACAGCGGGTTAGACTCACGGAGGGTAATTTATTCTGTGAAAGGTACGACATTACAACATTTGGTAATGTTCTCCAATGGCTTGCCTCCCTACTGCTATTCAAAGCGTGAATTATAGTGTCTATTCCCAATACTGTTCAGCGGATTTGCTCCATGAATAACTGGTTTTGCACTACGAATCACTGGATAGGTGAAGCTACTGTCTTAGCCGTTCGCCTCACGCAGAAGGTGGTATCGTTCCCAACGGTTTTGTCACTCGAGCTGCGATGCATACATCAAATTATTATCCCCGTCACTAATATGTGTACTGTTTCGCACCCCAGAACAGGCTGTTATATTCTCGATACAGCGGGCCAGCCGTCCGGAGGGTAAGGCATTCTGTAAGAAGTTTGACACTACACGTATAGCTAATATTCTACAACGGCTTGACGGCATGCTTTAATATTAAAACTGTGAATTCAGGTGTCCATTGCCAATAATCTAAAGCTGATTTACTTTAGGATTACGAGATTTGATACTCGGAATCACAGGATAGGTGTAGCAATTGATTTTTCCATTTGAATCTCAAAGAATGTGGCAACTTTCTCGAACGGTTTGACCCTCGATCTTCTTATTCCCAATGAAATTATGGGCCCCGTCTGTAAGATATTGACTAATGAGTTTCCCTAAACACGTAGCAGTACTCTCGATCCGGCGGGTTAGCTTCTCGGACGGTGAGGCAATCGGCAAAACGTTTGACTTTATAGGAATTAGTTACTTTCTCACACGATGTGACGCACAATTTTAATATCCATTTCGTGAATTTAGTTATATATTGCCAATAATTTTCAGCGCATTTACGCTCGGATTATCTGGTTAGATTTTCGGAATAAGGGATAGGTGGAGCTACTGATATATCCGTTCGATTCTCAAAGAGGGTGCTAATATTCTCGAACGGTATGACGCGAAATCTTCTAATTCATACATGAATTTATGGTGCCCGTGACTAAAATGTATACACATTTCTTTCCCTGAACGGGATATTATACCCACGATAGTGCGGCTTATGTTCTCGGAAGGTAAAGTATGCGAAGAGGAGTTAGAATTTATACCAATTGTTAACCATTTCCGATGAATCGACACTCCAATTTAGTATACAAACAGTGTATTAAGGTGTCTATTGCCAATTCTGTTCAGCGGATTTACTCCCAGTGAACTTGGTTTGACTCTCAGAACGACAAGATGCGTGAAGCTATTGACTTAGACGTTCGACTCTAAAAGAAGGTGGTAACGATCTCGAGCTATTTAACAGTCCACCTTCTACTTCTTACATGAAGTTAAGGCGACCGTCTGCTAAAATGTCCACTAATTTGGTTCCCTGAACACGAAGATGTACCCACGATACAGGCGGGTCATGTTCTCGAATGGTAGGGAATCCGGGAATGAATATGACTTTATACCCATGCTTAACGGCTTTAAACAGTTTGACTCTTTACTTTAATACACGTATAGTGAATTAAAGATTCTATTGTCAATACTGTGCAGGGGATTTACTGCTGGAATGCCAAGCATCTATTGACTTTGCCGATCGGCCGACAAGGAAGGTGGTTACGTTCTCAAAAGCTTTGTCCCTCAATCATCTACTTCATAAGTGATATTCCAGTGCCAGACACTAAAGTGTGTACTAATTTGTTTCTCTGATCGCGACGATACACTCTCGATGGTGCGGGATATGTTCTCGGAAGGTAATGCCTTCGGTAAATATTTGGACTCTATGCCAATATTTAACGTTCTGCAATGGTGTGAATCTGCACGTAATTTTTCATACCGTGAATTAAGGCGTTTATTGCCAGTACGGTACAGCGCATGTACTCCCGGAACACCTGGTTTGACTCTCGGAATCATAGGATGTGTTATGCTAGTGACAGCCGTTCGACCTTCAAAGTTGGTGGTAACGTTCTCACACTCGATATTTTGTTTTATACATGAAATTAATGTGACCGTCAGTTATTTGTATACTAATTCGCTTTCGTGAACACGAAGTGATACTCTTGATACAGACAAGTTCTACAATGGCTGGAATCTGCCCTTGAATACTTATTCCGCGAATTATCGTGTCTAATGCAAAGACTGTTCAGCGAATTTACTCCCGGATTACCTGATTTGACTCTCGGTATCACATGGTAGGTGATGCTACTGATATAGCAGTTCTACGCCAAAGGATGTTCTCGATCGGTTTGACATTCGACATTCTTATTCACACATGAAAGTAAGGGTGCCGTCACTAAAATATATACTAATTTGCTTCCTTGAGCGCGAAGTAATACTCTTCTAGATACAACAGGATTGGCTCTCGAAAGGTAATGCCTTCGATAAAAAGGTAGACTGTATTGGAATAGGTAACGACCTACAACGGTTTGACACTGTTCCGTAATATTGATAACGTGATATAGCGTGTCTAATACCAATACTGTACTGCGGGTGTAGTCGCGGAATACCTGGTTAGTCCCATGGAGTTACAGGTTTGGTGAAGCTATTGGCGTTAGCTTCTCGGACGGTAATGCATTCGGAAAAATGTTTCACTTTACAGCAATTGTAACGTACTCACACCGTGAAACGCTATATTTTAATATTCAATCCGCCAATTAAGGTACCTATTACCAATACTTTACAGCACATTTAATCCCGGATAATCGCGCTTGACTTTCTGAATCACAGAATATGTGATGCTATTGACTTAGCCGTTTGAATTTCAAAGAAGGTGGTATCGTTCTCGAACGGTTTGGCCATCGATCTTTTAATTCATGCATGAAATTATTGTGCTCGTCACTAAAATGTATTCTAGTTCGTAGCTCTGAACACGGCGTTTCACTCCCGATACAGCGGGTTCGTCTTTCGGATGATTAAACACTCTGGCAGGAGTTCCAGCGTACACGTATAGTTAATGTTCTACAACTTCTTCACAGCCTGCTTTAATATTGAAACCGAGAATTGAGGTGTGTATTGCCAATCCTCTTCAGCGTACATACTCTCCGTTTTCCCGGGCTGACTATCCGATCCACAGGATAGGTGAAGCTATTGACTTACACGTTTGTCTCTCACAGAAGGTGGTAAAGTTCTCTATCGGTTTGAAACTCGATCATCAATGTCATGCACGAAATTGAGGTGCTCGTCAAAAAAATGTCTACTAATTTGTATCTCTAATCTTAGTAATAATAATGTCCTGTATATTCACTCCCGGAATACCTGGGTTCACTCTCGGAATCACAGTATAGGTGACGCAAATGGCTTAGCCGTGCGACTCTCAAAGACCGTGGTAACGTTATCGATTGGTTTGGCCAACGATCTTGAAATTCATACATGTATCTATGGGCCAAGAGCTAAAACATTTACCAGTTTGCATCTCTGGATACGAAGTTATACTCTCAATACAGCGGGTTATTTTCTCGGAATGTACGGCCTTCGGTAACAAGTTTGACGCCATACGAATAGGAAAAGCTGTACAAATGTTTGACTTTCAACATTAATATTCATAACGTGAAATATGCTGTCTATTGCCAAATACTATTCAGAGGACTCCTCCCTGAATATCCGGTATGACTCTCGTATGCACAGAATAAATAGAGGTGTTTGACTTAGCCATTCGTCCCTCACAGAAATTTGTACCGTTCTCGAAAGGCTTCACCATCGATGTTCTCATTAATTCATCGAGACAGGGTGTCTGCGTCACTGAAATGAATACTAATTTCATTCTCAGAACACGAACTTATTCTCACGATGAAGCCCTTGAGGTTTCCGGAAGGTAAGGCCTACGGTGAAACGTTTGACTTTATATCAATTGGTAACGCTCTCAAAATTATTGACCCTCTGCTTTAAATTCAAAGCGTGAAATAAGGTGTCTAGTGCTAATACCGTTGTGTGGATTTGCTCCCAGAATACATAGTTTCACTTTCGGAATCTCTGGAAATGTGAAGCTATTCACTCATCCGTTCGTCTCACACAGTTGGTGGCAACGTTCCCGAGCGGCTTAACCCTCTATCTTCAAATTTGTACATGAAGTTAAGGTGCTCGTCACTAAAATGTGTACACATTTGTGTATCTGATCCCCGAAGTAATACTCTCGATACAGCTTGTTAGTTTCACGGTAGGTACGGCATCCGTTAAATATTATTACGTTATACAAATTGGTAACGGTCTCAAACGGTTTGACGTTCTGCTTCAATATGCAAACCGTGAATGAAGGTGTCCATTAGCAATACTGATCAGTGGATTTACCCCCGGAATATCTCGTTTGGCTTTTGGAATCGCAGGATAAGTGATGCTATTGACGTCACCGTCCGCTTCTAAATGAATGTGGTAACGTTATCGAAGTATTTGACACTTGATCTTCTAATTCATATATCAAAACAAGGTATGCCTCTGCTATAATGTCTACTAATTCGTTCCTGTGAAACCAAAACAAGACAATCCTTACTGCGGCTTGCGTTCTCGGAATGTACGGTATAGGTTAAAAGGAATTTTTTTCTACCAATTGGTAATGTTCTGTAACAATTTGACTGTCTACTTTAATATTCATACCGAGAATTAATGCGTCAATTGCCAATACTGTTCCGCGGATTTACCAGGAATTCCAAGCTTGACTCTCGAAATCACAGCTATAGTTGATGTTATTGACTCAGCCGTTAGACTCTCAAAGAGAGTGGTATTGATCTCGTACGGATTGACACTCGATCTTCTAATTCTTATACCAAAATAAGGTATGCCTCGGCTATAATATCTACTAATTTGGATCCGTGAGCACTATGCATGTTACTCGCTAAGGCACATTATGTTCTAGGAAGGTATCGTATTCAATAAATAGAATGACACAATACCAATTGATAATGTTCTCCGACGGATTGACCTTCTACTTTAATATTCATACCCTGAATGAAGGTGTCTATAACCAATAATGAATAGCGGATTCACTCCATGTATATCTGATTTGTTATACATGGGGTAGGTGAAGCTATTGACTTAACCGTCCGACTCCTGAAGGTGGTGGGAACGTTCTCGAAGGGTTTGACCCTCGATCTTCGCATTCATAATGAAATGGAGGTCCCCGTCACTAAGCGCTATACTAACTCGTCCCACTGAACACAATGTTATATTCCAGATACAGCGGGTTAATTTTTCAGAGGGTAAGGTCGTCGGTAAAACGTTTCACTTTCCAGCAATTGGTAACGTTCCCAGTCGAATTCACGTTCTACTATTACATGCAAACCGTGAACTACGGTGTCTGTTACAAACACTCTTCAGCGGATTTACTTCCGGAACACCTGGTTTGACTCTCGGAATCATAGGATATGTGAAGCTATTGATTTAGCCGTTTGTTTCTCACAGAAAGTGCTAACGTTCTCGAACGATTATCACACGATCTTCTATTTGTTGCCTATCACTGATATGAGAACTAATTTTTATCAGTGCACACAAACTTAAACTCTCGATAACGCCGGTGAGATTCGGGGAAGGTACGGCCTCCGGAAAACGTTTGACTTCATTACAATTGGTGGCGATGTCAAACAGATTGACGCCTTACTTCAATATTCAGTCCGAGAATAAACGTATCTATTGCCAATACTGTTCAGCGGATTTAATCCCGGAGTATCTGGTTTGTTTCTCTGAATCACAGGACAGGTTAAGCTATTGACATAGCCGTTCGACTCTCATAGGAGGTGGTAACGTTCTCGAACGGATTGACCCTGGATCTTCTAAATCGTACTTGAAATGAAGGTGCCCGTCACTAATGTGTATAATAATTTGCTTCCATGATCGCGAAATAATACTCTCGATCCGGCAGAATAGCTGGAGGGAAGGTAATGCCTTCGGTAAACAGTTTGCCTGTATACTAATAGCTAAAGTTCTACAACGGTCTCATGCTCTTGTTTAATATTGGAACAGTGAATTAAGGTGTTTGTTGGCAATCCTGTCCAGCGGATTTACTCCCGGATTGCCGTGTTTACGCCTTGCAATCACAGGACAGATGAAGCTATTAGCATAGCCGTTCAAATCTCGAAATGGGTGGTAACAATCTCGAAATGTTTGACCTTCAATCATCTAATTCATACATGAAATTAAAGTGCCGCTACTGGAATGTATAACATTATATGCCTCTAAAGAGGAAGTTATACTATCGATACAGCGGGTTAGCATCCCGAACGGCATGGACTTCGGTAATACGAATGATCTCATACCAATTGGTAATGTTCTCTGCCTGTCTCTCTACTTTTATGTTTAAACTGTGTAGTAAGATGCCTATTGCCATTACTCTACAGCGCATTTACTCGCGGTATATCTCGTTTGACTCTCACAATCACTGGATACGTGTTGCTAATGACTTGGGCGATCACCTCGGACAGAAGGTGGCAATGTTCTCGAGCGGCTTAGGCCCAAATATTCTAATACATACGTGAAGATAAGGATCCCGTCATTGAAACGAATACTAATTTCATTCTCTGATCACGAACTTGTGCTATCGATGAAGGCGCTGTGGTTCGCGGAAGATAAGGCCTTCAGTAAAAAGATTGACTTTATACCAACTGGTAAGACTCTCAAACGGATTGACGCTATGCCGTAACAATAAAACCGCGAATTAACGTGTGTCTTGCCAAATACCTTCAGCGGAAGTACTTCAAGAGTACCTATTTTGTCTCTCCCAATCACAGGATGATTGAAGCTATTGATTCTGCCGATCGACTCTCGCGGAAGGTGGTAACGTTCTCAAACGGTTTGACGCTCTATATTTAATATTCAAACCGTGAATTAAGTTGTCTGCTACTAATACTGTTCACCGTATTTACTCCCGGTAAGCATAGTCTGACTCACGAAACCGCAGGATAGATGATGCTATTGTGTTAAATATGCGATTTCACGACGAAGGTGGTAACATTCTAGAACGGTTTCACCCTCGATCACCTCATTCAGACATGAAATTAAGGTACCCATCGCTGCAATGTACACTACTTTGTACCTCTGATTACGATGGAATACTCTGAATACATCGGGTTATGGTCCGGGGGGGGGGGGCAAACCAGGCACTCCGAAAGTAAATCCGTTCAACGGTATTGGAAATAGAAACCTTATTCCACGATTTGAATATTAAAGCAGATCATCAAACCATTGATGAATGTTGCACACTGGTATACAGTTAAACATTTTACTGATAGCCTAACCTTCGGCGAAACAAACCCTCCGCATCGAAATGAATATCCTCGTGTTCAGATAAGCTGATTATAAATGATTTTAGTGACCGGATCCTTAATTTCAATATGAATATGAAGGACGAGGGTGAAACCGTTTGAGAAAGTTGCCACCTTCTATGAGATTCAAACGGGTATGTCAATAGCTTCATATATCCTGTGATTCCGAAAGTCAAACGTGATATTGCGAGAGCAATTGCGCCGTACAGTATTGGCAATAGATACCTTAATTCGCGAATTGGATGATACAGAAGACCGTCAAACCGTTTGAGAACGTTACCTACATGCAAAGCGTCAAACGTTTTGCCGAATGCCTTGCAGTCCGAGAACCCAACCAGCCGTATCGACAGTATAACTACGAGATTTGGGAATCAGATTAGTCTTCATTTTAGTTACGGGGACCTTAATTCCATTATGAATCAGAAGATCGAGAGTCAAAACGTTCGAGAACGTTAGCACCTTCCGCGAGATATGAACTTCTAGATCAATAGGTGCGCCTATCCTGTTATTCCGAAGACCAAACAAGGTATTCCGGGAGTCAGCACAATGTATACTACTGGCAACGGATATCTTAATTCACGGTATGAATAATATAGCTGATGGTCAAACCGTTGAGGAACATTACCTACTCGCATAGCCAGAAACTTGTTACCGAAAGCCTTCCCTTCCGAGAAGCTATCCCTCCGAATCGAGAGTATAACTTCGTGTCGAAAGAAACACATATGAATGCATTTTAGTGATGAGCACCATAGTTCCATGTATGAATTACAAAATCAAGAGACAATCCGATCGAGAACGTGACCATCTTCTTTAAATGTCGAACGGCTAAGTCAAATGTTTCAGGTATCGCGTGATTCCGAAAGTCAAACCAGGTTCACAGGGAGTAAATCCGCTGAACAGTATCGGCATTAAAAAACTTAATTCCCCGAATAAATATTAAAGTAGGGTGTCACACAGTTGTCCAACGATCCCTATTGTTACAGAGTCAAACATTCTACCGAAGGCATTAGCTTCCTAGAAGATGATCCGCCGCATAGAATGTATAACTTCGCCTTCAGAGAGACAAAGTCTTATACATCTTAGTGTCGTGCACCTTACTTTCATTTATGAATTACTTGATCGAGGGTCAAACCGTTCCCGAACGTTACCACCAGACACGAGAGTCGGGTGCTAAGTCAATTGCTTCACCTATCCTATAATTCCGAAAGTAGAACCAGGTACACCGGGAGTAAATCCGCTGAAAAGTGTGGGCAATAGACACATTAATTCTCGGATTGAATATTAAAGTAAAGCGTCGAACTGTTTGTGGCCATAACCAATTGGTGTAAAGTCAAACGTTTACCAGAAAGCCTTACCTTGTGAGAATCAAACCCGCCGTATAGAGAGTATAAATTCGAGTTTAGAGAAACACATTAGAATACATTTTAGTGATGCTACCTTAAATTCATGTATGAATTAAAATATCCAGGGTCAAACTCTTCGTGACCATTACCTGCATCTTTGAGAATCGGACGGTAGAGTCAATAGCTTCACCTGTAGATGTGATTCCAAGACACAAGCCATGCATTCTGGGAGTGAATCTGCTGAACAGCGATGAATATAGACACCTTGTTTCCTGGCTTGAATATTAGAGTAGAGAGTCAACCCGATGTCGAACATAATGGATTGGTGTACAGTCATACATTTTACCGAATACTTTACCTTCCTAGAATCTAACACGCAGTAGCGAGTATCGTGCTCAGTGCTCACGGAAACGAATCAGTAGACATTATAGCAGAAGCACATCCTATTTTCATGTACGAATAGCAAAATCGAGAGTCGAATCGTTGGAGAACGAACCTACCTTCCTTGAGAGCCGATCTGCTGAGACAATAGCTCCACCTATCCAATTATTCCGACTGTCTACCACGTATTCTAGGAGTCAATCTGCTGTACACTATTGGCAATGGGCACCTTAATTCACGGTATGATTATTAAAGTAAAGCGTCAAACTGTTTGTGGGCATAACCAATTGGTATAAAGTCAAACGTTTTCCAGAAAGCCTTACCTTGTGAGAAGCGAAACCGCCGTATTGAGAGTATAACTTCGAGTTTAGAGAAACACATTAGAATACATTTCAGTGATGCCACCTTAAATTCATGTATGAATTAAAATATCCATGGTCAAACTGTTCGAGACCATTACCCGCATCTTTGAAAATAGGACAGCTGAGTCAATAGCTACACCAATCCTGTGATTCCGAGAGTCAAACAAGGTGTTCCGGGAGTAAATCCACTGCACAGCATTGCACTGGATACCCTATTTCGCAGTATGAATAGATATGTAGAGAGTCATGCCGTGGAGATCTCTTTCACGAAGGCCTCAGCTTACGAGAAGCTAATGCGCTCTATCGATGGTACGTCCTCGTGTTCAGAGAAGCAAATTATTATACTTCTTAGTGACGGACCCCCTAACTTCATGTATGAATTAGAAGATCGACAGTCAATCCGTTCAATAGAGTTACGACCAAATTTTGAGAGAGACAATCGGCTATGTCAATATCTTCACATATCCGATGATTCCGAAAGATAAACCAGATATTGCGGAAGCATAGACTCTGTACAGTATTGACAATATGCCCCTCAATTCATGGTTTGAATATTAAAGCAGGCCGTCAGATCGTTGTAGAACATTAGGTATTTGAGTAGAGTACTTCATACAGAATAGCATATCTTCCGAAAGAGATATCAGCTGTATCGAGAGTATAACACCACGTTCAGAGGAAGGAATTTGTAAACATTTTAGTGACGAGCACCTTAATTTCATGCATGGATTGGAAGATCGAGGGAGGAACTGCTCGTGAACGTTGCCATCTTGTGAAAGAGACGATCGAGTAAGACAATATTTTCACGTATCCTCCGATTGACAGTGTCAAACCAGCTATTCAGGGAATAAATCCGCTGTACAATATTGGCGTTTCACGCCATACCTCGAGGTATAAATATTAAAGTACACAGTGAAGCCGTTGTCGAACATAACGAATTGACATAGAGTCAATCTTTTTACCGCAGGCCTTACCTTCCAAGATCCCATACCGCCGTAGCGATTGGCTTCCTTACTGTTCACCGGAACAAGTTTGTAGATATTTTGGCACACGGACTCCTTATTGGCATGTATGAATAGGACGATCGGGTGACAAACGGTGCGAGAACGTTACCACCTCCTTCTGTAGTCCAACTGCGAAATCAATAGATACACATATCCTGTCATGCCGAGAGTCAAACCACATACTCCGGGAGTGAAACTACAGTGCAGTATTATCAATGGTCGCGTTAATTCGCGGTACGAATATTAAAGTAGATTGCCAAATCTTAGTCGAACGTTACATATTGGCATATCATCAAACTTTTTGCCGAAGACATTACCTTCCGTTACCCTAACCTGCGGTATCAATTGTCTAAATCCGTGTTCAAGCGAACAACCTATTATTGTGTTTCGTGACGGGCACCTTCTTTTCATGAATGAGTAGGAAGATGAATATGAATGCTGTTCCAGAACAACGCAACCATCTGTTTGATTCGCACAACTATGACAATAGCATCACCTAGCCTGTGATTCCAAGCTTCGAAACAGGCATTCCGAGAGTGAATCCGATGTTCAGTATAGGCCATAGGCTCCTTAATCTATGTTATGAATATTAAAGTAGGTTGTCAAACCGTTGGAGAATATAACTAGGTGGTACAAAGTCAAAGATTTTACCGTATACCTTTCCATCCATGAACCTAACCCGCTGCAGCAAGTGTCTTGCTCAATGCTCACGGAAACAAGCTAGTACATACCGTAGCAGACGGACTCCTCATTTTCATGTATGAATAGATCAATAGAGAGTCAAACCGATCGAGAAAGTTCCCACCATCTTTGGGAGTCGATCGGACAAATCAATAGCTTCACCTACCCTGTGATTCCGAAATGCAAACCGGCTAATCTGAGAGTAAGTCCGCCGAAGAGTATTGTCAATCTGTAACTTAATTCGCGGTATGAATATTAAACAATTCCGACAAGCCGTTGTGGACAATTACCCATTGGAGTAGATTCAATCGTTTTACAGAAAGCGTTACCTTCCGATAACCTAACCCGGTGTATCGAGAGTATTACGTAGCGTTCACTGAATCAAATTTGTATACGCTTTAGTGACGGGTACCTTAATTTGGTAAACGAATATCAAGATCGCAACTTACAACGTTTGACAATGAAACCACCTTCAATGAAAGTCGCATAGCTGAGGCAATAGCTTCACCCATCCAATGATTCCGAGAGCAAAACCAGGTATTCCAGCATTAAATCCGCATTACAATATTGGCAATAGGCAGCCAAGTTCGCGATATATGTATTAACGTATATAGTCTATCCATTGATGAATGTCACTTATTGGTATAGTGTAAAACATTTTACCGAAAGCCACACCTTCCGAGTCCCAACATCGCTGTATATAGAGTGTATCTTCCTGTTCAGGGAAACGCATATGCATCACCTCCTTTCACGGTCGCACATAAACGCCAAAATCTTCACCTATCCTGCGATTCCCAGAGAGAAACCAGGTATTCCGCGACTTATCACACAGTCCATTATTGGAATTGGACTCGCTATTTCACAATATAAATAATAAAGAACAGAGTTAAACCATTGTAGAACGCTACCTATTGATATACTGTCAAACTTCTTACCGATGGCCTTACCTTACGAGAACCTTTCCCGCTGTATCGAGAGTAAAACTTCGTATTCAAGGAAACGAATTAGTATACATTTTAGTGTCGGTACATTAGTTTCATGTATGAATTAGGAAATGGAGGGTCAAGCAGTTCGAAGACATTACCACACTCTCTCAGATTCGAACAGATAAGTCTATAGCGTTAGCTATCGTGTGATTTTGAGTGTCATACCTGGAACTCCGGGAATAAATCCGCTGATCAGTATTAGCTATAGAAACCTTAATTCACGGTTAGAATATTAAAGTAGAGGGTCAGAGCGTTTGAGAATGTTGCAAATTTGTATATGGTCAAACGTTCTACCGAAGTCCTTACTTTGAGTGAACCTCACCGGCTTCAACCGGAGTATAAGGTCGTGCTCAGAGAAAGAAATTAGTAGTCATTAAAGTGACGGGCAGCTTTGCTTCGTGCATGATTTAAAAGGTCCAGAGTCAAACCGTTGATGAACATTACCATGTTACTTGAGAGTAGCACATCTAAGTCAATAGCTTCACCGATCCAGCAATACTGACAGTCACACCTGGAATTCCGGAAGTAAGTCCGCTGAAGGTTATTGGGAATAGACACCTTAGTTAACGGTTTGAATATTGAAGCAGACCGCCAAACAATTATAGGGCGCTACCTATTGGTATAGACGCAGACACTTTACCGATGGACTTACCTTCGGAGATGATAACCTGCCTTTTTGAGAGTATAACTTCGTGTTCAGAGAACGAAATTAGAATTCACTGCAGTAACGGGTATCTTAGCTACGTGTATGATTTAAGGGGTCGAGTGTCAAGCCGATCGAGAACGTTACTACCCTTTTTCAGATTCGAACGTATATGTCAATAGCTTGAGCTATCACTATATTCCGAGAGACAGTCCAGGTATTACGGGTGTAAATACGTCGAACTTTATTGTCACTTGTCACCTTAATTCACAGTTTGGCCTATTAAAATAGAGCGTCGAACCGTTTGTGAACGTTACCAATTGCTATAAAGTGAAACGCTTTACCGAATACATTACCCACCGAAAAAATAACCCGCAGTATCGAGAGTGCAACTTCGTGCACAGACAAGGAAATTGCTATTGATTTCAGTGACGGGCACCTTAACTTCACGTATGAATGAGAAGATAGAGGGTCATGCAGTTCGAAAACTATACTAACAGCTTTGAGATTAGAACGGCAAAGTCAATAGCTACACCTATCCTGTGATCCTGAGAAACAAACCAGGCATGCCGGGAGTAAATCCGCAGAAGAGTACTGTCAATGAACACCTTAAATCGTGGTATGATCATTTTAAAGTGGATCGTCAAATCGTTTGAGAGCGTAACCAGATGCTATAAAGTCAAACGTTCTACTGAAGACCTTTCCTTGCGAAGAACTAATCCGCTGTATCGAGAGTAAAACTTCGTATTCAAGGAAACGAATTAGTATACATTTTAGTGTCGGTACATTAATTTCATGTATGAATTAGGAAATGGAGGGTCAAGCAGTTCGAAGACATTACCACACTCTCTCAGATTCGAACAGATAAGTCTATAGCGTTAGCTATCGTGTGATTTTGAGTGTCATACCTGGCACTCCGGGTGTGTATCCGCTGAACAGTATTTGCAGTAGACACCTTAATTCACTGTTTGAATATTAAAGTAGAGCGTCAGTCCGTTTGAGAGTGTTACCAATTTGTATATACTCAAATGTCTTACCGGCTGCATGCGGAGAATAAGGACGTGTTCACAGAACGGCATTAGTCGTCATTAAAGTGATGGGCACCTTAGCTTCGTGTATGATATACAAGATCGAGATCCAAATCGTTGAAGAACGTTACCACCTTACTTGAGTGTAGCACAGCTAAGTCAATAGCTTCACCGATCCTGCGATACTAACAGTGACACCTACTATTGCGGGAGTTAATCCGCCGAACAGTGTTGGCATTGGCACAATAAAACACCCTATGTATATTATGGTAGGGAGTCCATCCGTCTGAGCATGCTACCAATTCTTATAAAGTCAACCGCTTTAATCAAGACCTTACCCTCCGAAAGCCTATCGCGCTGTACCGCGAGTACAATATGTTGTCACATGGGAATAAACTAGTATACATTTTAGTGACGGGCACCTTAATTTCATGTATGGGTTAGAAGGTCGAGTATCGAACCGCTCGAGAATGTAACCGGATTCTTTGGTAGGCGCACAGCTACGCCATTAGCTTGATGTATCCCGTTGTTCCGAGAGACAAACCAGGTATTCGGCGAATAAACCAGCAGTATATTATTGGAATTAGACACGCTATACCACGTTATCAATGTTAAGGAACAGTGCAAACCATTGTAGACCGCTACCTATTGCTATATAGTCAACCCTTTTACCGAAGGCCTTCCCTTGCGCGAACCAGTACCGATGTATCTAGAGTATAACTTCGCGTCCATGGAAGCAATTTAGTATATATATTAGTGCCGGCACCCGTAATTTTATGCACGAATAAGAAGGTCGAGTCATAAACCGATCGAGAACGTTGTCAACTTCCTCGGGAGTAGAACGGATAAGTCAATAACATCACCTATCATGTGATAGCGCGATACACACCAGGTACTCCAGGAGTAAATCGGCTGAACAGTATATGCAATAGACACTTTAATTCACTACTTCATATTATAGTAGACCGTCAAAGCGTTTGGGAACATTATCAATTGCTATATAGTCAAACGTTCTTCAGAAAGCCTTACCGTGCGAGGAGGTATCCCGCCGTTCCAATAGTATAACTTCGTGTTTATATAAACTCACTAGTATACACTTTAGCAGGCGGACACATTCTTTTCATATATATGAATAGGAGGATCGATTGTCAAAGCGTACGAGAACGTTAGCACCGACTGTGAGAGTCGTAGTGCCAATTCAGCAGCTACACCTATCCTGTGATTCCGAGGGACAAGCCATGTATTCGCGGAGTAAATCCGGTGTACATCATTGGGAGTAGACACAATAATTCACGCTTTGAGTATTAAAATAGAGCGTCACACCGTGTGGGAGGATTACCAATTGCTATTAATTCAATTGCTTACCAGAAATCGTTAACGTGCGAGAAGCCTACCCGCCGTATCGAGATTATAACTTCGTGTTTAGAGAAACACATTAGAGAACATTTTAGTAATGCCACCTTAAAATGATGTAAGAATTAGAATATGGAGCGTCAAACCATTCGAGAAAGTTAGCACCTTCTTTGAGATTCGAACGGCTAAGGCATTAGCATCACATATCCTGTGATTCCGATAGTCAATCCAGATATTTCGGAAGTGAATGCGCTATAAAGTATTAGCAATTAATACCTTAGTTCGCGGAGTGAATATTAAAGTAGAGCGTCAAACCGTTCAGAAAGGGTTAACAATTGGTATAAAGTCAGACGTCTTACCAAAGGCCATACCATCCGCGAACCACACCGGCTTCATTGGGAGTATAACTCTGCGTTCCGAGAAGGAAGTTCGTCTTCATTTCAGGGACGGGCACCTTAACTTTATGTATGAATTAGCAGATCGAGCGCCAAACCGTTTGAGAACGTTACTAATTGCTGTAAAGTCAAACGTTTTACCGAATGCCTTACCTTCCGAGAACCTATCCAGCCGTATCCGGAGTATAGCTACGTGTGTAGGGACACACATTAGTATACAGATTTGTGACAGCACCTTAAATACATGTATGAATTAGGATATCGAGGGGCAGCCTGTTCGACAACATTACCACCTTCTGCGAGAGTCGTCCGGTTAAGACAGTAGCTTCACCTATCCTGCGATTCGCATCGTCAAACCAGGTGTCACTGGAGTAAATGCACTGAACATTATTGCCACGAGACACCTTATTTCGCGGTTTGAATATTGAAGTAGCGCGCCGAAACGTGTGGGAGCATTGTCATTTAGTATATAGTCTAACACCTTACTGATGGCCTAACCTTCAGAGAAAATAACCCGCCGTTACGAGAGTATGACATCGTGCTCAGAGAATGAAATTAGTACACATTTTAGTGCGGAGCACCATCCTTTCAATTATGAATAAGAAGTTCGAGAGTCAATCAGTTGGAGAACGTTACCACCTTCCGTGTGATTCGAATGGTTAAGTCAATAGTCTTCCGTAGCCTGTGATTCCGAGCGTTAAGCCAGGTATCCCTGGTGAAAACTCCGAAGCCGGAATTGGTCAACGGAGCCGTCAATTCACTGTATGAGTATTAATGTAGAGATTCAAACCGACGGAGATCATAACCCATGCACATGAAGTGATTTCTATGACCAAATACCATACCTTCCGTGAACCTGACCCGCTGTAGCGAGTGTCGTGCTTAACGTGGACGGAAACATATTAGTAGGCATCTTAGAGGGCGAACACCGCATGTTTGTGTGCAAATATCAACATCAAAAGTCAAAGCGCTGCAGAACGATACCACCTTCTGTGGGAGACGAACGGCTAATTCCGTAGATTGACTTATTCCAATATTCTAAGAGTTAATCCATGTATTCCTAGAGTAAATGCTACTATGTTGCTTCCTTGAACACTGAGCAAGACCCTCGCTGCAGCGGGATCGGCTTCTCGGAACGTATGGCCTTCTGTAAAAAGTTAGAGTCCATACGAATATGTAACGGGCTACAAAGATTTGACGTGCGACTTTATTATTCAAACCGTGAATTAATACGTGTATTGCCAATACTTTTCCAGCGTATTTAATCCCGGTGTGCCTGGTTTTAATCTCGGAGCCACAATGTATGTGAAGCTATTGACTGAAATGTTCGAATCTCAATGTCGTTAGTAACGTTCTCGAACGGATTGTCCCATGGCTTTGTATTTCATACATGACACTATGGTGACCATCACTAAAATGTATACAAATGTGTTTCTCTCAGCACGAAGTTATACTCGAGTTACGGCGGGATAGCTTCTCGGAAGGGAAGGCTTTCGGTAGAAAGTTTGACTCCATAACAATAGGTAACGTTCAGCAACAGTATGACAGTCTGCTC
This sequence comes from Lasioglossum baleicum, assembly GCF_051020765.1. NCBI lineage: Eukaryota > Metazoa > Arthropoda > Insecta > Hymenoptera > Halictidae > Lasioglossum > Lasioglossum baleicum. The sequence continues at coordinate 279,749 of NW_027469168.1, forward strand.
TAATATTCAGACCGTGAATTAGGATGTCTATTGCCAGTACTGTACAGTGTATTTAATTACCTGGTACCTGGTTTGACTCTCGGAATCTCTGGATAGTTGAAACTATTAACTTAGGCGTGATTCTCTCAGTGAAGGTAGCTACGCTCTCGAACGGGTTGACCCTCGATCTTCTAATTCATGCATGAATTTAAGGTGCCGTCACTAAATTGTGTACCAGAATTATCGTCTGAACACGAAGTTATAACCTCGATGAAGAGGGTGAGGTTCGCGGATGGTACGGCCTGCGGTAGATTGTTTGAGTTTACAACAATTGATAACGTTCACAAACGGATTGAAGCGCAATTTTAATATTCTGACGGTGAATTATGGTGTGTAGTGCCAAAACTATTCAGCGGATTTACTCCCGGAATAACTGGTTTGACTCTCCGCATCGCAGGATGCGTGGAACGATTGGCTTAGAGAGTCGTCTCTCACAGAATGTTGCAACGTCTTCTAACGGTTTGTCCATTTGTCTTCGAACTCATAAATCAAAATAAGGTTCCCGACATAAAATGTATACTATGTTGCTTCTCCGAACACGCAGCTATACTCTCGATATAGCGGGTTATCTCCAAGGTATGTAAGACCATCTGTGATCAGTTTGACTCTACGCCAGTAGGTAACGATCAACAACGCTATGACTCTGTACTTTACTATTTACACTGTGAAATAAGGTGTCAATTGCCAACACTACGTAGCGGATTGACACTTGGAATTCCTGGTCTGTCTCTGGGAATTACAGAGTGGGTGAAGCTATTGACTAAGAAGTCCGATTCTCAAGAAGGGTGCCAACGATCTGGAACAGATTGACTCTCGATTTTGCTATTCATACGTCAATCTGAGGTGTCCGTCTTCTGAAACGTCTACTCATTTGTTTCCGTGAACACTAAGCTAGACACTCGATACAGCAGGATATGTTGTATGAAGGTAATGTATTCGGTAAGAAGAATGACTTTATAAGAATTAGTAATGATCTCCGACTACGTGACATACTACAACAATATTCAAACCGTTGATTAAGGTGATAATTGCCAGTACTGTGCAGTAGACTTACTTCAGGGATACCTGGTTTGACTCTCCGAATCTCAGAATAGGTGAAGCTGTTGACTTCGCCGTTCGTCTCTCACAGAAGGAGGTAGCATTCTCGAGCGATTTGACTCTCGATCTTTTAATTTATGCATGAAGTTGCGGTACACGTTAATAAATTGAATACTAATTTTTTTCAGTGAACACCAACTTATACTCTTGATGCAAGCAGGTGAGGTTCGCGGAAGGTAAGACGACAGGTAATGTGTTTGTCTGTATAACAATTTGCAGTGCTATCAATCGGATTGCTGCTCTACTTTACTATCCAAACCCTGTATTAAGGTGTCCATTGGCAGTACCTTTGAGCGGGTTTACTCTAGGAATACCTGGCTTGACTCTCGGAATCACAGCGTACGTGAAGCTATTATCACAGCCGTTCGACTCTTAAAGAAGGTGTTAACGTTCTCGAAAGGTTTGACCATCGAACTTCTAATTCATACACGAAGTTGCGGTGCCCGGGACTCAAAAGAATACAAATGTTGTTCTCATAACATGAAGTTATACTCTAGATGCATCGGGTTAGCTTCTCGGAAGGTAAGGCCTTCATTTGAAAGTTGGATTCCACACCAATAGGTATCCTGCTACTACGGCTTGACTGTGTATTTTAATATTTATACCGTGAAATGGGATGCCTTGTGCCCATACTGAGCAACATATTTGCTCGCAGAATACCTGCTTTGACGCTCGCAATCATGGGATAGGTGAAGCTATAGCCATAGCCCTTCGATTCCATAGAGGGTGGTAGCGTTCTCGAACGGTTTCAGCCTCGAACTTCGAATACATTCCAGGAATTACGGTGCCTATCACTCCAATTCATACTAATTTGTTTCCGCCTTCACTAGTAAATACACTCGCTGCGGTGGGATATGTTATAGGAAGCTAAGGTATTTAGTAAAACGTCTGACTTTATACCAACTGATATGGATCTAAACGGTTTCACGCTCCAACTTAATTTTCAAACCGAAAGTTAAGGTGTGCATTAGCAATAGTGTACAGAGGATTGCCTCCGGGCACACTTGGTTTGCCTATCGAAATAGCAGTATAGGTGAAGCTATTCACATAGCCGTTCGACACTCACTGAAGGTGGTAAAGGTCTCGAAATATTTGATACTCGACCTTGTAAATCGTAAATGGAATTAAGGAGCCTGTCACTAAAATGTATACCAATTCGTCCCTCCGAACAGGATGTTATTCTCTCGACATAGCGCGTCATGCTTTTGGACGGTAAGGTCGTCAATAGATCGTTTGACTTTATACCAAATGGAAGCGTTCTCAAACGGTTTGTCGGCATAAATTAATATTCACACCGTGAATTAAGATGTCTATTTCCCATACTGTTCAGTGGATTTACTCCGGGAGTTCCTGGTTTGACTCTCGGAATTTAAGGATGGGTAAAGCTATTCAATTGGCTGTTCGTCACTTTCAGTCCGTGGCAACGTTAGCGATCTGCTTGACCCTGGACCATAATAAAGTTAAGGTGCCCGTCACTGAAATGAATACTAATTTCATTCTTTGAGCACGAAGATATACTCTCGATCCGGCGTGTTAACTTCTCGGATGGTAAGGCCTTCGGTTAAAAGATTGACTCTACACCAATACGCATCGTGCTACAATGGTTTCACTGTGTACTGTAACATTTACACCGTGAAATATGGTGCCTAATGCCCATTCTGAACAGCAGAATTCTCGCGGAATACCTGATTTGACTCTCGGAATCATAGGGTTGGTGAAGCTATTGGCACAGCCATTCGATTCTCAAAGATAGAAGTAAGTCCTTCTTACGAAGGAAGTCCCTTTCGGTTTGACCCTCGATTTTCGAATGCATTAATGAAATTAAAGCTGCTGCTGGTAAGATTTGTAGTATATTGTTGCACTGAACACGATGTTATACTCTCGATACAGCGGGTTAGATTCACGGCAGGTAAGGCGTTCCGTAAGTGGTTAGACTGGATACAAATTGGTAACGTTCTCATCGGGTTTGGTGCTCTACTTTAATATGCAAGTCGGGAAATGAGGTGTCCAGTGCCAACACTGTTCACTAGCTTTACACACGGAATACCTAGTTTGACTCTACGAGTCACAGGGTAGGTGAAGCTATTGACGTAGCGGTTCGTCTCCCACAGATGGTGGAAGCTCTATCAAACTGTCTGACCCTCGCTCATCTTATCACAATGAAATTAAGGTCCCGTCACTAAACTGGTTACTTCTGTGTTTCCCTAAACACGTAGCTATACTCTCCGTACGGCGGGTAACTTCTCGGTCAGTAATGCATTCGGCAAAACGTTTGACTTTATAGCAATTAGTAATTAACTCGAACGGTGAGGTGCTCCATTTTAATTTTCGCTCCGCGAATTATGATATGCATAGCCGATACTGTCGAGCGAATTTGCGCCCCAAATACCTGGCTTCACTCTCAAAATCGCAGGATAAGTGGAGCTATTGACACAGCCGTTCGATTCACTAAGAAGATACTATTGATCTAGAAGAGTTTGAAACCTGATATCCTAATTCATACATGAAATGAAGGTGCCTGCCACTAAAATATATACTAATGTGTATCTCGGATCACCATGTTATACACTCGATACAGCAGGTTATGTTCGTGAAGGGTAATGTCTACTGTAAAACTTTTGACATTATACCATGACGTAACGTGCAACCACGGTTAGTCTGTGTATCTTAATATTTACACCGTGAAATATGGTGCCTAATGACCGTGCTCAGCTGCAGATATACTTGCGGAATACCTCCTCTGGTTCTCGGAATCACAGGATACTTGAAGCTGTTGACATAGCCGTTCGATTCTTAATGTAGGTGGTAAAGTTCTCGAAACGTTTGACGCTCGATCTGCGAATTCACACATGAAACATATAGGGTGCCGTGACTAAGATATATAATAATTTGCTTGCTTGTACACGATGTTATACTCTCGATACGGCGGGATAAGTTTTCGCGGGGTAAGTCTATCGTTAAAAGTTTGATGGTATAGCAGTAAGCGTTCTTCATCGGCTATCTCTGTTCCTTAATATTTATATTGTGAAATATCGTGCCTTAATTCCAATATTGTACTGTGGGATGATTCTCGGAATACCTGGTCTGCCTCCAGGAACCTCAGGATATGTTAAGCTATAGGGGGATCAGAGCGACTCTCAAAAGATGGTGGGTACGTTCTAGAACGGTTGGACCCTCAGTCTTCTAAGCCATTCATGAAATTAAAGCGCCCATCGCTAGAATGTATACTAATGTGTTTCTCTGAACACGAAGCTATACTCTAGATATAGCGGGTTAGCTTATCGGAAGGTAAGGCCTTCGATAAAGAGGATCAGCTCATACATATATGTAACGGTCATGAACGGTTTGACTCTATACTTTAACATTCAATCCGTGAATTACGGTGACAAGTGCCAATACTGTTAAGGGAATTTACTCCTGGAATGCCTGTTTCGACTCTTGGAATCACAAGGTAAGTGAAGCTAGTGATATACCTGTGCGACCCTCAAAGCTAGTGGTAACGTCATGGAACACTTTGCAACTCGATCTACTATGTCATACATGAAACTAAGATGTCCGCCATTATAATGTATACTAATTTGTTTCTCTGAACACGACAATGTACCCACGATACAGCGGCTCATGTTCTCGGAAGATAAAGTATTGGGTCAAAAGAATGCCTTTATAACATTTGGTAAAGTTCTCAATCGACTTGCCGCTCTACTGTGAGAAACAATTTGTGAATTAAGGTGCCTATTGTCAATGTTCTTGAGCGGATTTACTCCAGTAATTCCAGGCTTGACTCTCGGAATCAAACTACATGTAAAGTTACAGATGTAGCCGTTCGACTCTCAAAGATGGTGGTAACCATCTAGAACGGTTTGACTCTCAATCCTCTAATTCATATTTGCAATTATGGTGTCATTCAGCTATAATGTGTACTGATTTCTTTCCGTGAGCACTAGGCATGACACTGGCTACAGCGTGTTTGATTCTAGGGAAGGTATGATTTCGGCAATAAGAATCACTCTATTGCCATTTGGTATATTCTCCGACGGTTTGACCTTCTACTTTAATATTCATAGCGTGAATTAAGGGGCCTACTGCCAATACTGCACAGCGGATTGATGGCCGGAATATCTGATTTGGCCTACGCAATGACAGGATAGGTGCAACGATTGATTTAGCAGTTGGAGTCTCGAAGAATGTGATATCGTTCTCGCACCGTTTGTCTCTCAATCGTCTTAATCGTTCATGAAATTAAGGTGTCCGTTTGTCAAATGACTACTAATTTATTCCGATGAACACTAAACAAGCCATTCACTACAGGCGTTCTCGGAAGGTAAGGCCGTCGGTAAACAGTTTGACTCTATGTCAATTCGTAATGTTCTACTACAGTTTGACTCTACACTTAATTTATACCCGGAGGTATGGTGTAAAAATCCAATACTGTAAGACGGATTTACTTCTGGAGTACCTGTATTGACTTTCAGAATCATAGTACGTGGGTAAATGCGCTGTACAGTATTCGCAATAAACGCCTTAATTCACAGATTGAATATTAAGGCAGATCGTCAAACCGGTGTAGACTATTACCAACTGCTATTGAGTCATTTTTTTCGCGGAATACATTACCTTCCCCGACCAAACCCCGTTTTAGCGAGTGTCATTACTAGTGCTCACGGAAACATATTAGGAGAAATTTTGCATACGGATGCCTCATTTTCATGTACGAATAGAAAAATCGACAGTCAAACCGTTCGAGAGCGATCCCAACTTCTATGCGGGTCGAACGGATAAGTAAATAGCTTCACTCATTCTGCTATTCCGATAGGCAAACCAGTTATGCCGGGAGTCAATCCGCTGAACACTATTCGCAATGGACACCTTAATTCACGGTTTGAATAGTAGAGTAGATAGTCAAACAGTCGGAGAACAATACCAGTTCGTATAATATCATTCCTTTTACCGAATACATAACCTTAGGAGAACCTAACCCGCTCAAGCGGGTGGCTTGCTTAATGTGCACGGAAAGAAATTAGTAGAATTTTTAGCAGACAGACAGAATATTTTCCTGTCTGAACAGCAAACCGGAGAGTCAAACCGTTCATGAGCGTTACCACCTCCTTTGAGAGTCGAACGGATCTGCCAATTGCTTCACCTATCCTGAGATTTCGAGAGTCAGACATGGTATACTTGGAGTAAATCTGCTGAACAGTATAGTCAATAGAAACATTAATTCGCGGTATGAATGTTGAAGTAGAGGGTTGACCCATTTGAGAACGTTACCAATTGGTATAACGTCTTACTCATGGCCGAAGTCCTCACAATACGAGAACATAACCCACCGTATCGAGAGGATAACCTTGTGTTCAGCGATACAAATAACTGTACATTTTAGTGAAAAGAACCTTATTTTCATGTATGTGTAACAGGATCGAGTGTCAACCCGTAGGAGAGCGTTCCCAATTGTTATAGAGTCAAACTCTTCACCGAAGGCCATATCGTTACGAGAAACTGTCCTGCTGTTTCAGGCAGTGTATCCTCCTGATGAGAGAATCAATTATGTACACTTTTTAGTGACGGTCAACATAGGTTCATGTATGAAGTAGAAGATCGAGTGTCAATGCGTTCGAGAATGTTAGCACCTACTTTGCAGGACGATCAGCTAACTCGGTAGCTTCGCCAGTCCTGTGAATACGAGAGTCAAACCAGGTACATCGGGAGTAAATTCGCTGATAATTATTTGCAATAGACACCGTAATTCACAGTATGAATGTTAAAGTCGAGCGACAATTCGTTTGAGAACGCTAGTAATTTGTATAAGGTCGAACGTTTTACTGAAGACCTATCCCTGCGAAAGCCCATCGCGCTGTATCGGGAGTATAGCATAGTGTTCAGAGAAAGATATTAGTGTTCGTCTCAGAGACGGGCACCCTAACTTCATATATGAATTACAATATCGATGGTCAAACCGATCGAGAGCGATACAACCTTCTGTGAGAGACGAACGGCTAAGTCAATAGCTATACATATCCTGTGATTCCGAAAGTAAGACGAGATTTTCCGAGAATAAATGGGCTGTGCGGCATAGGCAATAGACACCTGAGTTCACGGTTTGAGTACTAACACTATTCCTACCGACTTTTCACATATACCTATTCCTACCGCGGCCGGTCAAATGAGCGGTCTTTCACAACTTATATTTTTCAATATTGAATGCAGACCAATAGCAAGTTTACCAGTATAAAAATATATTTTCTTTTACTCAAGAGTACATAATCTACATTTTATTCTTTTTCGTTGCATTTTTCCAAATGGGCTTCTCAACTGTACATTTTCCGCATACGTACTTTTTACATTTTAGACAGATATTGTTCGTCTTATTATGTTTACAATACCTAATCTGACACGTTTTCCGTTCACGGGAACCTGTATTTGTACTTGCGACGTGTTTTGTTTGATTTTCTCTGCCGAGCTCTGGTTGGTATTCGACGGCAAGTTCTTCTGCCAATTGAAATAGAAATTCCAGTCTTGTAATTTCTCCCCTCGTAGTTTCTTCATACAACACCCATGCATTTATCCCGGCTAAATCCAAGATATTAAAAAATACTTGCAAAGGCCTTCTCCGAGATTTAGATTTTATCGAATAATTTCTGGCCACTTGATCTGTCAGATTTACGCCAAACATAGTGCTATTATACAATTGAATTGTCTCCGGTGTTCGGATGTCATTTTCTTCAACTTGTTCGGAGTTGTGCATTGAACTGAGAATTTCATCTTTCCTTCTTGGTTTGGCTTTGTAAAATGTCAACATACAGTTATTTCAACGATAGAGTTTGATTAAGAAAAGTGCCATGTCGTCGTTTTTCCGTTTCGACAGTCGTGGTAGCTCTCTTCTATTTGCTCTAATTGTCGCAACAATCGTAGTTTTTTGTTTGCCAAAAGCTTTGTTGCTAAAGGTGGGCTTGCAATAATGTTGTCCGCGGTTATATTTATTCCACACCCAACATACGCTTCTGCTAATTTCATAGTGACTAACTCTCCAAGAAGAACTGAGGGTTCTCTACATTCATCTTTACCCAAATCTGGAAAACCGTTTATTATATATTTGCTATGTACATCAGATACTAACCAAAATTTTAGACCAAATTTGTCCGGTTTATTGGGCATGTACTGAGTGAATCTACACCTTGCTTTCATTGGAAACAATTGTTCGTCAATAGTTACATATGGACCTGGTTTATAACAATATTGACTGTTGTCAATAAACTTGTACCAAACTTCGGAAATCATAGCGAATTTATCGGTTTGTAACCGTTGGTTTCGTTGATTTCTGTCGTCAAATCGAATAAGTCTCATAATCTCCGTAATGTCATGCCTTCTCATGGTATTTGAGAAAAAAGGCGTGCCTCTCATTCTATTCCATAGAAGTGCTATATTTGTATCCTTAGCCTCATATGCGCTGCATGCATACATAGTTGCAAAAAATGCATATAACTTTGCAGTAGACAGTTCCCATTCATATCCCATCACTCTAAATGCCTCTGCCTCTGTGCACTTTCTTACATGTTCGATTATATTCGTATCAATTATCACAGAAAATGCCGTCCTATCTTCGCCATTCATAGTATTACGTTTAATGTACCCAGTAGGGCCTGATGTTTCCCTAAAAATATGACAAGGTGCTCTTCCAGGATTAGACCCAATTTTTACTTCCTGCCAAACAGTTCCGTCCATCGCAATTTCGCTTGCCTCTTCCTCATTCTGACTATCGGAACTAACTAAAATTCTCCTTCTCTTTCGTCGTCTACGTACGTTCGAAATATTACCTTCGTCCGCATCCATCTTCTAGACGGTTTCAAATCGATCATAATTTTCCGTATTGTCATTTTCTATATCCTGAATTTCCTGATCATCTTCAGAACGTTATGCATTTATTCTCTGTTATAATGCATTCGCTCTCCACGATGGCCTGGATATTTTGGGGTAAATATTCAACGGAGGAAATAAAAACTAAAATATGAAAATGTATATCAAAATAGATAAAAAAATGAATAAAAGATAAAATGTGAAACTTACAGCGACGTATTGTTAGTCTTGTTCTCTACTGTGAAAATTGCACTTATAACACGAAATACGGTGTAAAATATTACAAAATAATAGTGAAAGACTGCCAAGTATGCTCTCTGTGACTTTCACGTTTCGATGCACTCTGTTCGTGTCGCAAGACTACACTGATTTGAATTCGTGAGAAGACGTCTGTACATTTCCATCAGTTATAAGTTTATTTATTTTACGCCATAGTAAAGGAGATGGCGTCAGAGCATTCGAGGATCTGGACCGTATCGGATATCCGTCATGGAAATAAACAACGCTAACCCGATAATCGAGCGAGAACACTTGGAAGCGCCGTAAACCATTTTCTGGAAGGTACTTCTAGGATAAAATCGTGCCACAGCTATATTTCCTTTCGTTTGTAACGACTTTATAGTTTTGGCATTGAGTCTTAGAGGGAAACTATTACAAAAATGCAAAAATCGTACTACCGGTCAAATGACCGGTCGTGGTACGTAAGACAGACTACGAATATTTCTCAGAAAATAAACAATAAAAAAATAAGTGCATATTGAGAAATGTATCACACATATATCTGAGGAAATATCGTAAAGCGTAAAGGCGATTCGCTCACGTTGAATTTAAGAAATTCCAATTGAAAATTTATAAACGGTCATTTGACCGGTCCTGGTAGGAATAGTGATAAAGCAGGCAGTCAAGCGGATGTGCAACATTACGTATTCGTGTAGGATTAAACGTCCTACAGAATGCCCTACCCTCCGAAAAACTGACCAGCTGCATCGAGAATATAACACCGTGTTTAGAGGTACGAAATAGTATATATTTCAGTGACGAGCACCGTAATTTCATGTATGAATTAGAAGATCGGTGGTCAAACCGCTCGAGGCCGTTAGCACCTTCTGTCAGAGGCGAATGGCTATGTTAATAGATTCACATATCCTGTGATACCGAAAGTCTATCCAGGTAATCCGGGAGTAAATGCGCTGAACAGCATTGGCAATAGACAACTTAATTCAAGACATGAATATTAATGATGAGACTCAAACCGTCGGAAAACATTACCAATTTTTATAAAGTCATTCTTTTTACCCAACACCTTATCATCCAAGAATCCAACCCTCTGTAGCGGTTGTCTAGCTTAGAGATCACAAGAACATATTAGTTGTCATTTTAGCAGACGGACACCTTGTTTCCATGTATGAATAGAAAAATCGTGAGTCAAATCATTCGAGAGCGATACCACCGTCGTTGAGGGTCGAACAGCTAAGTCAATAGCATTACCTACCCTGAGATTCCGTCAGTCAAAGTATGTATTCCGTAGGAAATGCGAGGTACATAATTGGCAATAGACACCTTAATTCACGGTATAAACATTAAAGCTGACTGTCGTGCCGCTGTAGATCGCTGCCTATTGCTATGAAGTGAAACCATCGGTAAAACGTTTGACTCTACGCAAATTGGTAACGTTACCAGACGGTTTGATGCTATACCTTAATATTCAAACCGTGATCTATGGACTCGATTTCCAATACTGTTCATTCGATTTACGCTCGGAATACCTGGTTTGACACGGACACACAGGATGTATGAAGCTAATAATATAGTCGTTCGGATCTCAAAGAATGTGGTAACGTTCTCGAAAGCTTTGACACTTGGTGTTTATACGTATACTCGGAAATGTGATGTCCGATTGCTGAAATATCTATTTATATGTTTCCGCGAACATTAAGCAGGACACTCGCTACAGCGGGTTGTGTTCATGGAACAAGTAAAGTATTTGGAAAAAAGAACGACTTTTTACGAATTGGTAAGGTTCTCCGACGGTTGTATTCTTTACTTTAATGTTTTTACAGCAGGAGAAGCTGTCTATTACTAATATTGCTCAGCGGATTTACCCCCCGGAATACCTGGTTTGGCTTTCGGAATCACAGCATAGGTGAAGCTGTAAACTTAGCCGTTCGAGTCCTCAAGAAGGTGGTAACGATCTCGAAAGTTTCTACTTATGATTCTCCTATTCATATATGCAAATAATGTGCTCGCCATTAAAATGAATAATAACTTGCTTCTCTGAGTACGAAGTTATGATCTCGATACAGCGGGTCAGCTTCTCGGTAGATAAGGCCATCGGTTAAAAGTTTGACTATAGACCGATACGCAAACTGCTGCAATAGTCTGTCTGTGTACTTCAATATTTCTACCTTGAAATAGGGTGCCCAATGCCTATACTGTACTGGAGATTTTCATCCGGAATACTTGGTCTCTCTCTTGAAATCACAGAATAGGTGAAGCTTCTGAATTAGTCGTTCGGCTCCCAAAAATGGTGATAAAATTATCGAACGGATTGACATTGCATGTTTTGATTCGTACATGAAATTATAGTGCCCCTCGTTAAAATGAATACCAACATCTTTCTCTGAACACGAAGTCATACTCTCGATGTAGCGAGTTAGGATCTCGGAATTTAAGGATTTCGGTAATAGGTTTGTCGCCTTACCAATGGATAACTGTCTACATCTGGTTGATGGTCCGCTTTGATGTTCGTGACGTGCATTCAGTTTTAGACTGCCAATACAGAACAGAGAATTTGTTCCCGGAATCGCAGGAAAGATGAAGCTATTGACGTAGCCGTTCGAATATCAAGAAAGGTGGTCACGTTCCCGAACTGCTTGACCCGGAATCTTCGAACTCACACATGATATTAAGGTGCCCCCCACGAAAACGTATACTAACTTGATTTTCCGAACACGTAGTTACACTCTCGATACAAGGGGCTTGCCTCACGGAAGGTAAGATCTGTCGTAAAAGGTTTGACTCTATACGAATAGGTAAAGATCTACAGCGGTTTGATGCTATGCTGTAATGTTGATACCGTGAAATAAGCTGTGTATTGCCTAAACTGTTCAGCGGATGGACTCCCGGAGTACCAGGTTTGTCTGTCGGAAAACAGGATAGATGAAGCAATTGGCTTAGCTGCTTGACTCTCAAAGAAGATAGTAACTGGCTCGATATGTTCTACGCTCGATCTTCTAATTGATACATGAAATTGAGGTCCCGCCACTGAAATGTAAACTAATTTGCTTCTCTGAACACGAAGTTATACTCTCGATGCAGCCGGCAATGTTTTCCGATTGTAAGCCGTTCTGTAATCGGAATGAATTTATACAAACTGGTAACGTTCACAAACGCTTTGACGACAAACTTTAATATTCAAACCATGAATTATGTTGCCTACTGCCAATATCGTTCAGCGCATTTACTCCAAGAATACGTGGTCTGACTCTCGCAATCACAGGATAGGTGCCGCAATTGACATTGTTGTGCGACTTTCAAGGAATGTCGGATCGCTCTCCAACGATTTGAGTCTCGATCTACTAATTCATAGATGAAATTAAAGTGGACGACACTGAAATGTATTCTAATTTTTTTCTCTGAAAAGGATGTTATACTCTCGAGATTGCAGGTTATGTTCTCGGAATGTATGGCCTTCGGTAAATGGTTTGTCTCTATAGGAATAGATAACGTTCTATAGCGATTTGATGGTCTCCCTTAATATTGAGACCTTGAACTATAGTTGTTATTGCCTATAATTTACAGGGCATTCAGTGCCGGAGTACCACGTTTGACTCTCAGAATCATAGGATAGGCGATGCAATTGTCTTAACTGATCGGCTCACAAAGAAGGTGGTAACGATCTCGAGCGCTTTACCGCTCGACCTTCCAATTCGAACATGAAATTGAGCTGCTCTTAAGTGCAAATGTATACAGATTGGTTTGTCTTATCACGAAGTTATGCTCTCGATTCAGCCGGATACTTTCTCGGAAGGTAACGTATTCTTCAAAAAGAAAGACGTTATAACAAATGGGAATGTTTTCATACGATTTGATTCCCTGCTTTAAAGCTTATGCCTTGATTTTAGGTGTCTATTGCCAGTACTGTTCAGCGGATTTACTGCCAGCATACCTGGCTTGACTCTTGAAACCTCGGGATAGGTGAAGCTATTGACTCAACCGTTCAACTAAAAAAGGAGGTGGTAACGTTCTCGAATTGATTCTCTTTCGATTTTGATGTTTATTCATAAGAATGTGGTGTCTGCCTGCTGGTGTGTCGACTGATTTGATTCCGTGAATTATTACCAAGACACAAAACACAGCATATTATGTTCGCGGAAGGTAAGGTATTCGGTAATGGGAATGATATTAATACGAATTGGTAATGCTCGCCGACGGTTTAACTCACTACCTTAGCATTCATTCCGTGAATTAAGGTGCCTGTTGCCCATACTGTACTGCGTATTTACTCCCGGTATACCTCATTTGGCTCTCGGAATCACTGGATAGGTGAAGCTATTGACATAGCCGTTCGACTCTCAGGGAAGGTGGTAACCTTCTCTGAAGTTTTGAGACTGGACTTTCTAAATCATTCATAAAGCTACGGAGCCCGGAAATACTTGCTAATTTCCTTCTGTGAACACGAAGTTATGCTCTCAATAGAGGGGGTTAGCTTCGCGGAAGGTAATGCCTTCGGCAAAACCATTGACATTATACCAATTCGTAACGCTCACAAACGGTTTGACGCTGTGCTTTAATATTCAAACAGAGAATTAAATTGTCTATTGCCAGTACTGTTCAGCGGATGTACTCCCGGAACACCCGGTATGACTCTCGGAATCGCAGGTTGTGTGAAGCTATTGACTTAGCTGTTCGAATGTCAAAGAAGTTGGTAACGTTCAGGTTGAGATTGCCTCACGCTATTCTGATTCACAGATAAAATTATTGTGCCCCGTCATTAAAATTTATATTATTTTGCATCTATGGCCACGAAGTTATGCTCTCAATTCAGCGGATTAGCTTCTCGGCCTTCGGTGAAAAGTTATACTCCTTACCAATTGGTAATGCTCTACAACGGCCTCACACCATACTTTAATATTCATACTGTGAATTGAGGTGTTATTTGCTCTTATTCTTCTTCGTATTTTCTCCCGGAATAATTGGTTTTGCTCTCGTAATCACAGGATATGTGATGGCATTGACTATGCCGTTCGACCAACAAAGAAGGTGGTAACGTTATCAAACGGTATGTCCCTCGCTCTTCTAGCATATATCTGATATTCAGGTGCCTGACACGAAAGTGTGTACTAATTTCTTTCTTTGATCACGAAGATACTCTCTCGAAGGCGCGGGATAGGGACTCGGAAGGTAAGGCATTTGGTAAATAGTTGGACTAGATGCCAATATTTAATGATCTACAATGGTGTGAATCTGTACGTTCCTTTTCATACCGTGAACTAATGTGTTTATTGCCAGTAAAGTACAGCGTATTTACTCCTGAAATAGCAGGTTGGGCTCTCGGAATCATAGGATAAGTGAAGCTATAGACTTAGCCATTCGACCATCTTAGATGATGGTAACCTTCGCACACTCGATCTTCTGTTTTATACATGAAATTATGGTGACCGTCACTAAAATATATGCTAATTCGATCCTTTGAACACGCTGCTATGCACTCGATACAGCGGACGAGGATTTCGGAGGGTAACGTCTTCGGTGAAGCGTTTGGCTCTAAACCAATTGGTATCGTTCTCCAACGGTTTGACGCTCGATCTTCTTATTCATACCTGAAATTAAGGAGCCCGCCACTAGAATATAAACTAATTTGTAACTCTAATCGCGAAGGTACACTCTCGAAGCAGCGGATTAATTTTTCGGAAGGAATGGCTTACGGAAGAAAGTTAGACTGTATACGAATGGGTAAAGTTCTACACCGAACACTGAATGATGATACGGCAGATCGAGCAACACTACTGTATGGTCACCGTTAATTTCTTAAGACATGATTTTGAACTGCATGAAATTCTTTCTCATTTTTATATTTATATACTAATTCTGCAATTCAATGTTATGACAATTACAATTTTTTTCGAAGTTGTCCATGGTTAGATGAACAAATTTTATTTCTGAATACAAGTATCCTTGGAAATGGTTCAGTGCACGTTCATGACATACTTTTCTTCAACGTATTGTTATTTTATATGATTGTCGGTATACGGACCTACACTATTTGATCGACACGTCTGGCGATGTCTTGTAGTAGCGTACGCCTGAGCGGAGCAGAAATACTGGATGGACTTCCTCAATTCCTTTAACTTTGATACTGTACCGCTTGCATTTTTTACCAGTTCTCCATATATATATATATATATATATATATATATATATATATATATATATATACATACTGTAATTTTCTGTTTTGATATTCTACATTTTCTTCACAATTATCAATTTTCAGATTCAAATATCGTATTCCCTATTAAACATGCCTTTGAAATGATTTATATGTACATACATGATAATATTATGCTAAATTCTTTGTTATTTTATATGATTGATTGTATACGTTCCTACGCTACCGGAGCGACACAGCTGCAGTAGTCCTATACTTGCGTACGGGAGATCGGAGCGGTATACAGGATGGTCTTCGTTGATGTCGCTAACGATGACTTTGAGCCGTGTGCATTTTGTCCCATTTATTTACACATACTGTAATTTAGTGTAATGACATTTTCGGTTTTCATCTAAATTTTCAATTTATATTTTAAAGAATTGTATTTTATCAATAAAAGTGACTTCAGAATTAGATGAGTGCACGTTATGACATTATTGTGTTAAACTTATTTTCATTTCATATCATAGTCTGCATACGTTCCTACGCTGTCGGAACGATACCACTGACGCTGTCCTGTATTTGCGTACGGCAGGTCGGGCGACACTACAGGATGGTCTCCATCAATTCCTTTATCCGTTGACTTTATCCTTCGACAGGACTGGCGAGGTCTTGATTGTAGCAACGTACGGCTGGTCTGGGCGACTCTACTGCGTGGTCTTCGTTAATTTCTCCAACCTTGATATTGTACCTCACGCATCTCTTTCCAGTTTCCTATTTACTTATTCATACTGTAATTTACATTTATGATATTTTATATTTTTTACGTATTTATCAATTTTAGTTTAAAAGATTGTATTTCCTTGGAAGATTGTCCTTGGAATTAGTTAAGAGTACATTTATGACGATATCTTTTTAATTTTATTGTTATTTCATATGATTGCTTTTGTAGGTACCTACAAATACTGTGCGACACGACTGGCGAGGCCTCTTAGTTGCGTTCGGTATATCGGAGCGGCACTACTGCATGATCTGCGTTCATTTCGTTAACCATAATATTGTACCGTAATCATTCTTTCCCAGTTTACTATTCATTTAAAAATACCCTCACTTTCATGTTATGATATTTTCGATTATTTCAAAATTTTCAGATTTATTTTAGGAAATTGTATTTCACAGTAAAAGTGTCTTTGGAGTTTATTGAGAGTTCGTTTGTGACGATGTTCTGTTAACCTTATTGCTGTTTTATATGATTGTCTGTATACATACCTACGCGTCGAGAGCGGCGCCACGGGCGAGATCTTGTGGTTGCGTACGACAGATAGGGCGACACTACAGTATGGTCTCTACCAATTTTTCGTACCGCTTGAATTTCATCCTAGTTCTCCATTTATTTATACATACTGTGATTCAATTTTATGATATTTTCGACTTTTTTCAAAATTTCGACTTTTATCTTAAAAAATTGTGGTTCATATTAAAAGAGTCATTGGATTTTGTTGGGTGTATTATTATGACAGTATTTTGATAAACTTATTGTTATTTCATATGATTGTTTCTATACGTGCCTATGCTGCCATGTGCGACACGACTATAGCGGACTCTATGCTTCTTTCGGTAGATCGGAGAGGCACTACTGTATGATCCACGTTAATTTCATTAATCATCACTTTGTACCGTATGCACGTTTTCACCTGTTTTCAATTTGTTTATGCAACCTGTAATTTACTGCAATGATATTTTCGATTTTTCTTATCTATAATTTTCAATTTCTATTTTAAGAAATTGTATTTCCTAGTAAAACTGCATTTGCAAATAGGTGAGTGAACGCTTATGACATTATTTCGTTTAACTAATTGTTATAGTGTATGACTTTCTGTATACGTACCTAAGCTGACGGATCCACACGACAGGAGTGGACATTCAGTTGCGTTCGGTACATCGTAGCGACACAACTCTAGGATCATCGCTATTTTCTCTAACCTCTATATTGTATCGCAAGCATTTTTTCCCAGTCGTCCAGTTATTTGTACAAACTGTAATGTAGTCTTATGATATTTTCGATATTTTTCGCAGTATTCAATTTGCATTTTAAGAAATTGTATTTCTTAGCAAAAGTGCCTTTTGGAATTAGTTTTGTGAACGCTTATGACAATATTGTGTTAAATTCTTTGTTATCTTAGATGATTGTCTGAATACGTATCTATGTTTCCGGAGCATCACGAACAGAGTGGTCTTGCAGTGTCATTCGGTATATCGGTGCGACATTATTGCATGATTTTCGATAATTTGTCTATCCATGATAATGTACCGTATGCATTGTTTCACATTCCTCCATTTATTTGTGCATGCTGCAACTTACTGTTATGATATCTCGGATTTTTTTCGGAACTTTTAATTTCTAGTATAAAAAATTGTATTTCTTTAGAAAAGTGCCTTTTGAACAAACTGAATGTACGCTTGTGATAATATTTGGGAATGTTATTTTTATTTTATATGATTGTCCATGTTCGTACTTACGCTTCCGGAAAGACAGTGCTGGAGTGGTCTTGTAGTCGCGTACGGGATATCGATGTGGCACATCTGAATGGTCATCGTTAATTCCTTAATAACGAAATTTACTCATACCATATCCTTAATTTCCTCCAACGTTTCCAATCTTTAGTTTAAAAAATTGTATTTCCTATTAAATATATCTTTGGAATTAGTTAAGTGTTCGATTACGATAATATTTTGCTATACTTACAGTTATTTTATACGGATGCCTGTATGCGCACCTACGCTTCCGGAACGACACGGCTGTAATGGATTTGTAGTTGCGTACGGCTGATCGGAGCGGATACTGGATGGTCTTCGTTCTTTCGTGTAACAATGGTTGTTAACCCTATCTATTTTTTCTCACGTTTTCCATTTATTTATACGTTCTGTAGTGTGCTGTTATGAAATTTTCTATTTTCATCGAAATTATAAATCTTCATTTTAAAATTTTGTATTGCTTAGTAAAAGTGCCTCTGGAATTAGTTGTGTGTACGTTTATGACAATATTTTGTTAAGTTCTGGGGTATTTTAAAGGATTGTCTCTATACGTATCTGCTTTTCCGGAGCGGCACGGCTGCTGTGGTCTTGTAGTTGCGTTCATTAAATCGGATCGTCACTGCTGTATGTTCTTTGTATATAATTTTATCCTTAATACTGTACAATATTAATTCTTTCATAGTCATGTATTAAACTTCGTATGCTGTAATTCAGAGTTATGGTGTGTTCGATTTGACATAATTATTCATTTTTGTTTAGAGATTTGTAATTCTTAGTAAACGTGTCTTTGGAAATAGTTGAGTGTACATATATGACAGTTTTTCTGTCAAGCTCGATGATACATAATATAATTGTCTATATGTTTACCTACAAGTCCGGTGCGACATGGCTGGATTGGTTTTGTAGTTGCGTTCGCTAGATCGGAGCGACAGTGCCGTTAGGTCTTTGATAATTTCTTTGACCGTGATATTGTACCCTTTGCATTCTTTCTCTGCTTTCTGTTGATGTGTTCATAATGTAATATACTCCTATGATATTATAGATTTTCTCCAAAATTTGAAGTTCTTAATTTCAGAAAATTTATCGTACATGAGAGTGCCTTCGGAACTAGTTGAGTGTACTTTCATGTCGTTAATTTTTGAACATATTGTTATTTTATATGACTGCTTCTATACGTACCTTCGCTGTCGGAGCAATACGATTGACGAGGTCTTGTAATTACTTACCGCAGATGGAAGCAGCACTACTGGATGATCTTCGATAACTTCCATTATTTTACACCGTTTGTATTCTTTCGCAGTTTTCTACCTACTTATGAATAGCGTTATTTTCTGTTACGATATTTCCGATTTTTTTTATTTTAAACTATCAATCATTATTTTAGTATACTGTGTTCCTTGGCAATAGAGTCCTTGGAATTAGTTGTGTTTACGTATAAGACGATATTTAGTTAGACTTTTTGATATTTTATATGATTGTCTGTACACGTACATACGATATCGGTGCAACACGACAAGCGAGGTATTGTATCTGGTTACGGCAGAACGGATCGGCACTACTGAATGGTCTCCGATTATTTTTATAACCTTGATTTTCTACCGCATGAATTTTTTCTCTGTTTGCCATTTATTTACTCATTCTGTGATTTACTGTTATGATATTTTCGATTTTTCCTTAAAATTTTCAATCTTTATTTTAGAAAAATGTACATCCAAGGAAAAGTGACTTTGGAATTAGTGCAGTGTAACCGTATGACATTATTTTGTTCAGCTAATTGTTATTTTGTATGATTGTCTGTGTATGTACCTACGCTGTTTGCGCGTGACGACTGGCGAGGCCTTGTAGTTGCATACGACAGAACGGAGCGAGACAAATGGATTATCTTCGATAATGTTTTAGATCTTCATATTGTACAGTAAGAATTTTTTCCCTGTTTTTTATTTATTTGTACTTTCTGTATGTTACTGCTATGATGTTTTCGCTTCTCCTAAAAAATGCAATTTCTGAGATAAAAAATTGGAGTGTTTGAATAATATCGGAAATATCATAGCAGTAGATCACAGAATGTAGACATAAATAGTGAATATCGAAAGAATGCATTCAGCACAATATCAAGGATAGAGAAATTAACGAAGGTAATACCGTAGTGTCGGTCCGATATGCCGAGCGTAACTCCAAGACCATAACAGGCGTGTCGCCCCGGAAGCGTATGTACGTATAAGGACAATTATGTAAAATAAAAATATTTTTCGGCATGATATTGGCATCAACGTGCACTCAAATGATTCCAAAGACTTTATACAGATAAATACAATTTTCTAAACCAAAAATTGAATATTTCTAAAACAATTGGGCATAT